>NC_060274.1:117814880-118023342 GCF_021613505.1 Equus quagga | reverse complement strand
CCCCGTCCCGGTCCCCGCAGCCGCCGGCCTCCCCGCCCGCGCTGCGTCAACCCCCGCCGGCCGCCGGGCCCCGACGCGCGCAGCCTCGCTGCGGGGCCGCCGCCCTCCCCGCGCCGGCCGGGCGGCGCGCACTGGGAGAGGTGGGCTGGCTCCTCCCTCCTTATTGTCGCCGGGTCCCCCCCGCCTCCGGCTGCGCAGGTTCCGGAAGCGGTGGATGGTGTCGCCGGGAGCCGGCCACCCCGCCGGGCCGGGGTTGCCGCCGAGGGTCCCGGCGAGGTGGCCTGGCCCCGGGCCTCGCCGCGGGGTCATCCGTTTGTAACGTCTTCTCGCGGCTCCCCCCCCCACCCCCCCCCCGGACAAGTAGCTTTGTTATTTCTTCTTTGTACGTTTATCCGGGTGGGCGGCTCTGAGCTTTGTCTTAGCACTCGGGGCCGGCCCGGGGTCCCCGCCTCCGCCTTACGTTTTCTGGGCTGCCGTTCCCCTCCCCCGGCGAAATGTGTCTCTTTTGAAATCCACGCATCTTGCTTCTGGGGGGAGTCAAAGACCTCCCCGCTCCCAGAGGAGAGAGGTTTTATTTTGACGTGACCTGTCAGATGAAAATATTTGAAAAAATAAATGATGAGTAGATGGCGGTTATACGGCGGTGTGCACGCATGTAAAAAATAATCGAGCTGTACGTGTAAGATGAGGGCATTTAACTAGATGTGATAGGTGGATTTTTAAAAAGTGATCAGTAGCGGCTGGAAGCCTTTCTTTTTCTTTCGGTTGCAAAAATCCAAGCGAAACGCCCGTTTTCACCTGGGTGGCATAATTTATGTGCAAACACTTAAAAATATTCCTAATATACACAACTCACTGTCGTAGTATTAACAGCGAGATCCAAGCTTTCCCAGTCTTTAATATGATACCTTTAAGGTATGAATGATAAGCTTAAATAAGTTGATTTTCAATAGCCGGGTGGAGAAAGCGTAAAAGCTATTTCAGGTAGCTTCTCTTACCGGTCATCTGTAAATCCTAAGAATGGAATCAAATGCACTATCCCAAGGAATGAGAATTTTAAAATTCGTACTCATGCGTTGCTTGAGTGCATTATTCCTATTCATTACTTGAGTCTCAGTTTCTCTTTTTTCTACGATGCTGCAGTTGATTTATATGTGCTAGTTGAATCTTTTAAAAATAAAAGTACCAGTGAAACCTTTATATTCCTGAACTTTCTAGCCATTCACCCTGCAGTCCTAGTCTACCTCCATACACTGAAAATAATATTCCTGGAATATGTGAGTTCTTTAAGAACTCCATACAGTGCCTGGATTTTACCCACCGTCTCCAGTCTAAATATAGTCTGGCCTTGAATACCCGTCTCCAACCTGATGATACTGTCCTTATCTCATTCTTATCCTGTTGTGTCTGTAACTGGAGCACAACTTTACTTCTCTGGGCAGAATTCATAGTCACTTCTACACTCTCCTTTCCCCTCGGAGGTACTGTTTCCTGTTCTGTTTCCCCATTTCTAGTTCCTCACCAGTATCATCAGAATTCAAAACATAGCTACCAAACTAATCATTCGCCTTTGCCTACCTAAATCTTTGAGTTAATGTAATATTCTAGATCTTTTATGGACCAGTGGGAATTCTTTGCCCGTGAACCTATAGATATATGTATTTAAGAAATTTACATAGCTGAGTAATCTAATATTTTGCAAAAGCATTATGTAAAAGCTACAGGCTTAGATATGCTAGTTTTTGTTCCTTTTTTATTTTTTTAAATAAACCTGTCTAGGTTTTGCTTGAGACAGTTATCTTAAAAACAGTGCTGGTCAGTTGATGTGTTTGACATTGTTTTCAGTTGTTCTAGGTACCAGCATGATCTCCTCTCTTGAAAAAATCTTTCTTGTTTAATAGAGGAGTATCAAATATGCTATCTTCATTTATTCTAGACTTGAGCTCTCTGAAAGCAGGGACCCTATTTTGTGTATCATTGTCTCTGTAGGGCTTTACTCAGTACCTGGTATACTCAGTAAATGCTTGAATTGATGTTGGTAAATCCACACTCAAATTACCCAGTTTAATGTGTACTAGTAAGATTCCTCTGCCTTCATTTTTAAAAACACTCTTGTAAAGACAAAGGACTTACTAGAATGCGTGTTTGTCTTTCTGGGACTCCCTCGTTCAGTTATTCAGTCAGTAAGCATTAGTACCCACAACTTGAGGCATGGTGCTAGATGTTAAAGGGGGTGCAGAAGTGTACTGTAGTATAAATAAGTATTTGCAGTGTGTTTGATAGCTACACCTCCTTTGAAGAGAATTCAAGATAGTGAGTTGGTTCTAGTGTTTGTGGCTGTTTCCCCCTCATATCTAGGAGTTGGGCTAAGGCTATTTTTTTCACTTAGGGTGTAATCCTCTTAGAAGTCAGAAGTTGTTCCGATGATGGGTGTTTGTTTTTAATTGTTCAGAATCATCTGTATTTTCTCGATGGTTAATATTTCTCTTGAAATCCTGTCTCAGTGTGTTTCACTTCTGCGGCTTAAGAAAAGCCTGAGTGGACCTTTCCTGAAGAACGGTATTGTGCTGCCCTCACCAGGCCAGTTTTCATATCTTTTATTAGAGGAACACCATGAAATAGAAATGCTACTGTTGCTTCTTCTGGTTTCCTTGAGTGTGTGGGATTAAAACAATTGATACTTAAAGAAAAGTTGTAACTTAAAAATTGTAATTTTGAGTTTAGATGCTGCTTCATTAGAGTGCTTTTGCAATGGCAGACGAGTGTTCTGGCTGTTGAAATAATAGGCAAAAACCAAGCGTTCTTTCATTTTGATTTTTCAAAAGCTTTTTTTATACGTGTAGTACAGATTGCTTAACAACGAAGGAAGTCCTCCCCGAAAGTCTTTAGCCAAGTGCTGTGATATCCATAGTGACATTTATTACTTGCAAACTATATAGTATTTTTTGAAAGGATGGCATTGAGAAAGTTACCCAGCCCAGGGAAAGAAAAATTAATTTGCTACTGGCACTGTCATATACCAGGACACCTGGCTGTCTTATACAATTTTTATTAAACAAATACGTACGTATTATGTGTATAGGTACTGTAGGAGATAAAAAGCAGAATAAACCATGGTCCTTAGCCACTAGGAATTTACAATCTAGTTTGAGAAATGGTACATGTGCTCATCAGAAATTAAATATCAGGGGCTGGCCCGGTGGCACAGCGGTTAAGTGCGCACGTTCCACTTTGGCGGCCTGGAGTTCACCAGTTCAGATCCTGGGTGTGGACGTGGCACTGCTTGGCAAGCCATGCTGTGGTAGGCGTCCCACCTATAAAGCAGAGGAAGATGGGCACGGATGTGGGCTCAGGGCCAGTCTTCCTCAGCAAAAAGAGGAGGATTGGCAGCAGATGTTAGCTCAGGGCTAATATTCCTCGGGAAAAAAAAAAAAAGAAATATTAAAGTAAGAAATGTCATAGCAGATTGAGTAATTAAATGCCAAATTAATTAATACTCCGTGATTTCTATAAATCCCCAGGGAGGTTGTTATGGTGCCTAGAGGTACTGTGAGGGTGTTGTTTGCTTCTGTTGCACCCTCACAACCTACTATTGGGGTTTCTTGTATCTCGGCGACCTTGCTTAGGTTTCCAAGAGGTACAGCAGTGGAGGGATTCTAGTCAGTTGTATTTGTCTTTATTATTGGACAATGTCTGCTTGGAGTCATAGAATCTTCAAGGTGGAAGGAACCTCAGAAATCATACGGCCCAGCCTTTCACGAAAGGCAGGTTCAGCCTGGGCACTGGCATCAAAGTGAATTGGGTGGTGACATTTAAAAACAAAACAAAAGCACCTATTTTGATTGGTTTTGTTTGGGGAAGAAAGTCTTGGGAGTGGGTTGCCTTTTTTCCTCTTTCTGTTACATGTTATAACCTACACTAGCATGTCGTAATCTCTTAGACTTACACAGAGATGGGTTGGCAAGAAGGGCTTTCACTGTGAGGACTGTTTCTATTTCTGGGTCTACCAACAGTATTAGTATCACTGAGAGACAAAAGGCAGGTAAAACAAACCAAAGGCCCAAACCATCCATACCAAACCACCACGGAAACTAATGCTTAGCATTTGGCAGCAACTAATTAGGCCTCGTATTCTCGTGTTTCTGTTGAGTGTGCAGTATCAGGTGATTTTGTGTCTACTTGAGCTCCTTCACTGATGCTCATCCTGGACCTCAGGAACTAATTTCATTGCTGGGTAGTTGTCTCTCTCAGTCCTCACGTTGAGCCAGCTCTGGGATGCAGCTTCCCGCACATGATCACTTTGTCAGGAATAGTGCTGGAAAAGGTCCTCCTAACTGTCTGCTCCTTGCAGCATGACACTAAGGTCTCTTGCCCTCTTGCTTTCTCTACTCTTGCTTAACTGATTTGTTTAGATGTGCCTCTTACGGTGCTCGGTCAGAAACAAATGTGGTTGGAGTATGGTCTGACAGAGCGGAGTAGAGATGTGCAAGGAGAGACGGAAGTGCCTCTGAAGACACTGTGCAGTTACTTCACACTGCTTTTTTTTTTTTTTTTGAGTTCCTAAATCTGACAGTGTGGTGGAACTAAGATGAAATTGCTTCTTGAGGGTCACACAGGTAGTGAGTGACAAAGCCGGAGTTTAAGTCGTCTTCCTAATTCTGAACCTGTATTTTTTATCACTACTTAGATCTAAACTATCTACTTCTAATGCAGCCTGATTGCATTGACTGTTCTTGCAGCTGTATTCACTGCTGGCTCTTGAAACTTGGGGTCAGCTGAAGTCCCTAGATGTAAATATAATCAGTTGGCCAAGACAGGTCACCTGGAAGATAGTTTAATGCAGTGTTTTAAAATTTAAATCTGATTCTGACACTGCCTTGTTTCAGATCCTTCCATGGTTTCTTTCTTTCTTTTTCTTTTTCTTTTTTTCCTGAGGAAGATTAGCCCTGAGCTAACAAGTGCCACCAAGCCTCCTCTTTTTGCTGAGGAAGACTGGCCCTGAGCTAACATCCGTGCCCATCTTCCTCTATTTCATATGTGGGACGCCAGCCACAGCATGGCCTGCCAAGCAGTGCCATGTCCACACCTGGGATCCAAACTGGCGAACCCCGGGCCACCGAAGCAGAACATGTGCACTTAACTGCTGCACCACTGGGCCGGTCCTCTTCAATGGTTTCTTACTGCTTTAAGATAACTTGACTTAGGGGCCGGCCCCGTGGCCGAGTGGTTAAGTTCGTGTGTGAAGCAGCCCAGGGTTTGGATCCTGGGCGTGGACATGGCACCGCTTGTTAGGCCATGTTGAGGCGGCTTCCCACATGCCACAACTAGAAGGACCCACAACTAAAATATACAACTATGTACTGGGGGGATTTGGGGAGGAAAAAAAAAAAGCAGAAAAAAGAAAAAGATTGGCAACAGTTGTTAGCTCAGGTGCCAATCTTAAGGAAAAAAAAAAAAGATAACTTGACTTAGAAGGCCCTGCAGAATGTGTTCCCGAGCTCTCCAGCCCATCTCCCCCAAGTTTGCCCTGATTCTCCTCACTCTGGGTCAGATGCTTTATTATGCTCGTGGCCACAAAGTGCTAGGGGGCTGTGCTACTCAAAGGCCGCCCAGTGTATTTGTTGACTTTAATTTTCACTGTGTCATTTTGGATTTTAGAGAACAGTCACCCATCGTGGATGTCAAAAAGTACTAGTGGTGTAGGTGGTGCCCAAGTGCTAAGGAAGAGTGTCATGCTGAACATCGAGTGCCAGTGTTAGGGAGTTGAGCTCCTTGAAGCAGCTGGTTGAGGAAACAAAGTTAAGGGCAGCGGCTGTCAGGTGGTAATTCGTAGAAGATGTAATTTGACCTAAGAATGAAGAGCATCAGAAACCCAAGTGCAACAGTTGAATGAATGGGAGCATGGCAAAATAGGATTTAAGAACAAACCTAAAATTCCAAGTATTGTGCCTGAGATTTAGGAGCTGTCGTCCCAGTTTGAGATCTTTAGGTAGATGCTTTATCAAGCCTTAAAACTGTATCAGTATTTGCATCTCTGACTTCAAACTGACCCCAAAGAAATATTGACGGTATAGACACCTTCGTCTTGTGTTCATAATTAGAGAGAGACAGTGTCCCCACTGGAGAGTTGACAGTGAACAACTGTATTTGAACAGCAACACTTGTTTCAAATGAATAACTCATTATTAACTGTGGACACTATTATAGACACTTTGAAGCAGCATGATTGTACTGTTGGAGTGATTACAGTGTAATTATCATTGATTTGGGTTTTTTAAGTGTTAATCTCTTCATTTATGCAGTTAAAAATTATCTTTTGGTGCAAGTGGTTTAGCTCAAATTTGGGTTATCTGGCGCTCAGACAGTTTCAAAGCTTGCAGAAAGTGGCCCTGTAGTTGAGCAAAAGTTCAAACCTGAGTTAGATTAAGTTAAACCTAATAACACTTGAAATTAGGTCATAGTTATAATTTGACTTCCTACCATGTTCTTATATTTTGTTGTAGACTGCAATCCTGGGGCACTTTAGGATCTTGATAATTATAACTGTTTCCATCAAGATGTTCTATTCTTTCTTCCCATTTTATGTCACACAGAAGGCTCACTTGCAGGTAATCTCTGAATAGAACCTTTCACATTTCAATTTGGGGCAGGCTTCTTCAAGGCTCCTTAGGTAAATATGAATCTGTTTTTCGATCTATCATTCAAATCAGCGGGCAAGTGGAATGTGCTTGCTGCTGTTCTGCCTACCAACCCTAGAAAACTGAGTGACGCTCTTGGATACAGCTGCGTCCTCTACAAGTCAGCCACGTTTACACCCTGGAAATAGGCACTTTTTCCGTACTCTGTACCAGCTGTACGTAGGTGCGTGTTTGAGGAGTTGTGGCCTGCCAAAATTAAATCTTCATAACCCTGCTCAAGAGAAAGACACCAAAAAAGGACCAAAGAATAAAAGATGAACCCTGACAGAAGTCAGTGATGGGAGGATGGGGGGTTGGTGGTGGTTCTACTCACTTTACAGGACCAGGGTTATCTACAAAAAATAAGACCCTTATCACTTCCCCAGTCCACAGAGTTACTTAGGGAAATGCAGATGGCTGCAAACCCCCATCCCCCAGTTTCCAAATTAGGTCTAAAGTAAGGTCTCAAAATTTGCACTTCTAGCAAATTCCCAGGTGGCGATGCCACTGCTGCTCGTCTAGGTCCTCTTAGAAACTACGGAGGCATTTTGATACCTGGTTTTTGGAAACAGCCAGTTAGGTACACATGTAATCCGTTCAGGCAGAGGGACAACAGTCGGCTAAACGAAGGACAGAAAGTGATTTCCCTTTGCCTCTACTTTGGCAGCAAGTTTTTCTTGCATTTTCGCATATGGTTTTTAAAGAATTAAAATGGTTTCTTGAAGAAGTGAAGAATATCCAGTAGTCTGACCCGTTCTGGTCTGTGTTGTTTCTTGCTTCTTTATGTTTGATTTTTTTACAGATAGAGCTGCCATTATGGTTAAAGTTAGTGGAAAACAAGAGGCTGCCACACTAGGACTGTAATCTGAGAACAGTGGTCAGACTTAACCTGCACAGACAAGTTAATGACCGCCTCACAGTTTACATCTAAACTGATGCATGCACATAGGCAGCTTTCTGTGCTACCGCGATGGATCATTTCATGGTCCCACAGTCTAGTTCTCCTTGCTTTGTGTTCAGTTCGTGCGTGTGTGTAGAGTATATTACAGTGCTGATATATTACTGATAGAATATATTGGTCATGAATTCTTTGAGTACTGGCTTTAGTCTTTCTCAATCCAACTTTATGGTTCTTTGTCTCACAGGTATTTCATGCATGGGGTTTGTAAGGAAGGAGATAACTGTCGCTACTCGCATGACCTCTCTGACAGTCCGTATGGGGTAGTATGCAAGTATTTTCAGCGAGGGTACTGTATTTATGGAGACCGCTGCAGGTAAGAATTTGTTTACAAATCGGTTTTGTTCAGGGGTGGATTGGGAGAGGTAGGGAGAAAAAAGGAGAGTAAGATACATAATTCTAAAGCTTTATAAATAATAGATTTGAAATAATGCTTTGAAAAGTACTCCTTAGGAGTGTTAGTACATTGACAGAAATCTCTCACTTGGAAAGAAGTATTACGTATTTAAAACGTGAGTTTGTAACACAAGCCGAAGTTTAATTAATGCCTGAGGAGCAGCTTCTGCAGACCTCTGGGGATAGGGTGCTGTGAAGATATGTTTGTATGTGGCATTTTCTTTTCAAGGCCAAGAATGAGGGGCATATTTGACCAAACAGGACTTCAGCTGTTTTCTATTAACATGAATGATGGAGAGAAAATGGGATCGCAGTCAAGGTTTCAGCCCAGGCCGCCATCATCTGCAGTCTTGGCGGGGCTGGAAGACCGCTTTTAGGGTGGCTTACTCACGTGGCCGACGTCAGTGTCTTGCCACGTGGGCCTTTCCCTAGGCTGCTTTAGTGTCCTCACACTTGGCAGCCAGCGTTCCCCAGAGTAGTGATTCAAGAGAGATGGCAAGGACGAAGCAACAGTGCCTTTTATGACCTAGTCTCAGAAGTCACCTACTGTCACCTCCGCTATATTCTGCTTCTTACAAGCAAGTCACTTAAATCCAGCCCATGTTCAAGGGGAGAGAGAATGAACTCCACCTTTTGAGGGGAGGAGTGTCAAAGAATTTGGGATATTTTAAACCATCACACTAGGTAAGACATTTTGGCGATGTTGTAGTCAATTTTAGTGTCCTATTATCAGAGTTGTATCAACTATTGGGTTCATATGTTTAGAGTTCAAAAGACTTAAGAAATTACTGATGAGTAGGATATTAACGTTAGGTCATTCCACATCTGTTTTACTAGGAAATCTAGTAAGGATAGAGAAAAGGAAAAAGGTCCTTTTCACGTGACTATAAGAGCTCGGAAGTGGATCCCCTGATACCTCAGTTTAGTAGTCAGTCGCTTTGCTCTCTGCTAATTTTTTCATTGCGATAATGCTGGAAAGGAAAAAAAAATGACAGTGAAACTCTCCTCGAAAAAACAGAAACAAAAAACCCAGATATGTCTCTTGCAGTGGCAGTATTAAATGGGGGAAGAGTTGCTAGAACTCCATCCTACTCCTACAAGGGAGCAATTCTTTGTAGTGGGGTGGTCTCTGTAGGTTTTCTAGACCGACTTAACTGTAGGGGGCCTGGGTTCCTTGACTAGTTAGACAGCTGAGAGTCCTTGTAAACTTTGTCTAGGGAGGGAGGGATTGAATGTTGATGAGAGTGGAGACAAGACTCTGAGGTGCCCCAGCAGAGAGGTGTGGACAACAGACTATGTGACAGAATGAGGAAAAGTACGGCTAGTTAACAGCTGGTCCTCTTATTTCAGAAGAAATACTCATGTGATTGGACCACGCAGGTGGAATGAATGGGAAATATGGTTAAATTGAAGAAATCTGAGCTAAGGCCTAGGCTCTGTGTGTTAATCAGCTTATTTTTCAGGTAGCTTTGCCAGCCCCCATGGCATTCCGTGTTCTCCTGGGGAGTAAGTATAGAAGCCCATCTTCAGCATAACCCTGTATTCAGTGGGCTTCCTTGTGGGAGACCGAGGTTGAAGGCCAGGGAGTGAGGTAGGTGCCTTCTTTTGGTGAGGCTCTGACATTTAGGGAGATGAACTGCCTTTTTTTTTTTTCTTTCTCTTTTTAGTTTTCTTTATAGTAAGGATCCAGCTCCTTCTTTGGGGAGTAATCCTGATTTGAGCTGGGTTTAGAGCTTTCAGGAAAGTGAGAGGAGTTAGGGAAACCTGTGTACCAACGGTCTTCCTGAAAAGAAAGTGGGTGATAATTGTTTGGGACAGGCTGATATAGATGATTATTAAAAGCTTGATTATAGACTGGCTAAAGAAGGAATCTCCTGGAGGGGCTTGTTCCAAGACTTCTTTTCTTTTCTTTGTTTTTTCTTTTTCTCCCCAAATCCCCCCAGTACATAGTTGTATATTCTAGTTGTGGGTCCTTCTTGTTGTGGCATACGGGACGCCGCCTCAACATGGCCTGATGAGCAGTGTCATGTCCGCGCCTAGGATCCGAACCGGCCAAACCCTGGGCCACCGAAGTGGAGCACACGAACTTAACCACTTGGCCACGGGGCCGGCCCCCTAAGACTTATTTTCTTGTTAAAATTATGCCTGGGGACTTAACCCTACTTTTCACTCTTACTATGCAGGGATCTTTTTATACAACTTAGCCAATGGCTGGGTGTTTCAGACACTTAACCTCCTCATAGAGGGAGCGGTTTACAAAGAAAGATAGCGTCGTAGTTACGACAGTTCACAGTGTTGCTGCGTCAGTGTTTCATAATAAGGACACTGTTGTTTAGGGAGGCCACTTCTTCATTGCTCGGCACGTTGCAGGACATCTAGCAACCTTTGCCCCCACCCACTAAATGCCTGTAGACCTCCCGGTCATTGTTTCTGAACACCCCCTGGAGAAAGAGGCCTTACTGCCTGGGTTGACAGCCTTGGTTCTGGTAGATCGTGCTTCCTTTGAAGAGATTTTGCCCTGTGGAGCTACTGAGTTCCGTAAATGAAATCTTTAAAGGCATATACCAGACCTTGGAATGATTGGGGGTGGGGAGTTGCAAGCCAACCAGAGGGAACAATGTCTGTCTTTTGCTTAGAGCTAGAAGAAGAATTGTTTAAACTTCCTTAGGTAGAAATTGATACTGTATCAAAGTATTCTTTCCAAGATGTGAAAGAAAAGCTCAATATTAGTTTGAGAGTTGCCTCAGCATTATTCATTACTTAACGCTTTGACTAAAAGGATCAGCGATTCTGTGATAATGGATTAAAGAATTAATCACTACAACAAGGCCACTGTCATCGAGTGTGTGAATGCAGTAGCTGTGAGAATCCTTTTTCTCTACAGGACCAGAGAATAAATATTTTTCGCTCTGCAGGCCATACAGTCTGCTGTAGCTCGAAAGCAGCCATAGATAATACATAAGCTAATGGATATGGCTGTGTTCCAATGAAGCTTTATTTTGGGACACTGAAATACGAATTTTGTATAATGTTCGTGTCATAAAATGGTCTTTTTTCCAACCATTTTAGAATGTCAGAACCATTCTTAGCTTTAGTTGGATTTGGCCCAAGGGTCGTAGTTGGCCATCCCTGCTCTTAAGGAGGTCCGTGCTTCTTCACTGAACCATATTTTTTAGTAAACACCTTTCAGAATGGGAGTCTTGCTTTATTAGTTGTTTCTTATTTGTCCTTTATGTTTCCTGGGGCTTACTCACAAATTTTCACTTCAGAAGCGTTTTTTATATAGATCTACTCTGCGGTAAGGGACTATCTTTGCCTAAATAGGAAAATTTGGAAACATATGTTCTTTAATGTTTTTCTCTAAATTTAAATTCTGTATTTCTCCCTCAATATATAATCCCTTATAATAAAGTTACTTGTTTTTATTTGATATACTATTCTTTTTCTAGAGGAATTTAGTTTAAAAAGTTAATTTTCAAAATAGATTCTCATTAGGGGCCGGCGTGGTGGTGCAGCGGTTAAGTGTGCACATTCCACTTCGGCGGCCGGGGGTTCACCCGTTCGGATCCCGGGTGTGGACATGGCACCACTTGGCAAGCTATGCTGTGGTAGGCATCCCACATATAAAGTAGAGGAAGATGGGCATGGATGTTAGCTCAGGGCCAGTCTTCCTTGGCAAAAAGAGGAGGATTGGCAGCAGTTAGCTCAGGGCTAATCTTCCTCAAAAAAAAAAAAAGATTCTCATTTGATAGAAACTTCGTTTCATTCATATTTGACTCCTCAGTGTATGGTACAGTTCTTAACTGTATGGTAGATGTTTATTACTAGGTGTTGATCAAAAAAATTAACTGTTTGAGTGTTTATCTCAATTTTTTAGTCTGTTCTTAAACAGATTCTTCTGTAACCTTAGAAAACTGTAGAATATTTGAAAGCAAGAAAATTTCGTTTATTTATAAATGTGGACTTTCTAGCTAATATTCTCTTTTCAAAAATTTTATTATACCTTGTTGATTCCTTGATAAATTTACCTTAAAACTGAAGTGTACGCCTTTCAACAGCTTCATAGTATTTGCAATTTGGTAATTAGATGGTGATGAGTGTTCTAGTCCTGTCTACTAAGTATTTTTTTTAGTTATTTACCCTGAAATCTTTAAAATGAGTATGGCAAAGGAGAAAGAAAGAGAGTTAAAATATGGTTGTCGTATCTATTTCTTAGACCCTTTATGCATCTTGACATTTAATTTTTATTTCATCCTTTAAAACATTCCCACAGTCCTAAAGGCTCTCTTTGTTGGTGGGGCTGGCATTTTAAATTGAAACCTGTCTTAGTTCCAAAGCCCAGGATCTTGTCTAACTTAAAGGCCGTGAAAATAATTGAAATGTTTTCCTGAAATTCCCTTTCAAACCAGGGAATTACTTAATCTGAAAAGTGAGGATTTGAGGCTAGATTCCTAAGGTTCCCTATGGCTCTGAAATAAACTGGAGAGCACTGCTGTCCAGTAGAACTTTGTGTGATAATGGAAGTGCTCTCTGTCGTGCTAATACGGTGACTACTAGCTACGTGTGGCTATTGAACACTTGAAAATGTGGCTAGTGCAAGGACCAGGGAGCTGCATTTTAAATGTTATTTAAGCATAAATAGCCAGATATGGCCAGTGGCTGTCATATTGTACAGAGCAGTTTTAGTCTCATCTTAGAGCTGGAACACCACTTAGTTGATAAATTGCCTCATCTCTAAAATGATGAAAGAGTATTTACCCCCAATTTATTTATTTTATTTTATTTATTTAATTAGTTTATTTTTATTGCAGTAACATTGGATTATAACATTACATAGCTTTCAGATGTACATCGTAATATATTTTGAATTCTGTGTAGATTACATCATGTTCACCACCCAAAAACTAATTATAGTCCATCACCTCACATGTGAGCCTAATCACCCCTTCTGCCCTCCCCCCTTCCTCTATGCCCCCCCCCCCCCCCCAATTTTTTGACAGTGAAGTGAGATGGTACAAGTGAAAGCTATTCATGATAGTCCCTTCCCCTCATCCTTCGGTTGCATGATTCCAGTCTATGGAATAAAATACAGTGGGTTTTTGTAGCTGATAGCAGGATTCTCAAATTACTTGTACTGCAAAGCAAAGTAGGTTACCTGATGCTTAGAAGGAGGAAGCTGAAGCTTTGAGATAATACAATATAATGAGAAAGACCAGCGCAGCACGTTTGCCATAAGCTAAAGGACAGTCTGTAGTTAAGTTTTACTTTTTTTTTCAGATGTAAACGTAGACACCTATAACACAGGTGACCCGTGGTTAGTATTGTCCAATTAATTAATTGCAAGAACTTCTAGCTACATAATGTAAGTTATAATAGTTTAGATTTACTATGTATTATTGTGTCTGAATGAATCTCAGCATAAAATGCTCAAAGAATTGTGAAGATTTTCTCAGGCATAAAGTTGTTTTTTGAAGGAAATAAAGTTTTTTCTATATTTGGAGATGTGGTTTCATGATAATTTTACAGCTGAAAAGGAGTGAGAAAAGGTGTAGGGTCAGAATTTGGGAAAGGAAATAATTAAGCGAATGAGTGGATATAGGAAAAGAAAACACATTGTATATTTTGTAAATACTGTCTCTCGCTTTTATTATTGGGAGCAGTTTAATTTCTGTGTTGGTACTGCTTGTTGAATTTGAGTGTCAGCCTTGCTTTGATTAGTCGGTTTTGGCTGCACAGTCTCTTTAGTAGAGTTTCCCTGGGAACTGTAGATTGTCAACTACCTGAAACTCCGGATTAGAGTGGAATTCGAGGGTAAAATAGATGGTCTGCAGCAGAGTGGGCCAACTATGGCCTGTAGGCCAAACCTGGCCAAAGGCTGTTTTCGTAGATAAAGTTTTAGTGGAATATGGTCACACATAGTCATTTAAATAATGCCTATGGCTGCTTTTGAACTACAGTTGCAGAGTTGAATAGTCATGACACTGACCAAATGACCTGCAAAGCCTAAACCGTTTATGTATTTGACCCTTTAAAGTTTGCTGACCCCTGGTCTATGGCCTTGGTATTCAAAGTGTGGTCGCTGGACCAGCAGTATTAGCATCGTGTGGGAGCTCGTTCAACATGCAGAATCGTGGGCTCCACTCCAGACTTAGAAATTAGGTACTTGCCTTTTACCAATTTCCCAGGTGATTCATATGCACAGTAGTTTGGAAAGAACCCTAGGACAGGGTCAGGGAATATAGAGTCCATCTAGAGGCTTCTGGTTAGACAGTGACCGTTGACTTTTAAATTTTTTTTAGATATGAACATAGCAAGCCATTGAAACAGGAAGAAGTGACTGCTACAGATCTAACTACAAAATCGTCCCTTGCTGCTTCCTCAAGTCTCTCATCAGTAGTTGGACCGATTGTTGAAATGAATATGGGTGAAGCTGAGTCAAGAAATTCAAACTTTGCAACTGTAGGAGCAGGTTCAGAAGACTGGGTGAACGCCATTGAGTTTGTTCCTGGGCAGCCCTACTGTGGCCGGAGTGAGTATTTTGAAGAATAAAAACAAGTTAGAGGGCTAGACAGTAGTTCATCAATTAGCCGAGTTTTCACAGCCTTCCTGCTTCCAATCTTCATATTTAGCCTAATCTGAATACTCTAAATTGGATTACCCAAGACTTGCAGATGGAGTGAAAGAAACTTTTTGAATCCCAGTAGTAATGAATTTAGAATGTTTTGAAAAACTGAAGCCTCTCTTCTTTAATCAGTACAATTGCACAAGGAATACATTAAAAAGTTTTTTTTTTTAACAAGCCTGATCTTGGAAGTATCAGCATTAGGAAAAATTCATTTCCTTCAGGAGCTAGGGAATTAGTTTCAATAGACTGTTTTAGAGTTTAATTGAAGTTCTTTTTATTTTTTCTTTTCAGTTAGGTTCTCAGTTACCTTATAGTTCATATATCTGCCTTATCCCTTTTGGACCTTTACCACCCTCTTAAACATTTTCAGCTGCCCCTTCCTGCACTGAAGCACCCCTGCAGGGCTCAGTGACCAAGGAAGACTCAGAGAAAGAGCAAACTGCAGTGGAGACAAAGAAGCAGCTTTGCCCCTATGCTGCAGTGGGAGAGTGCCGCTATGGGGAGAACTGTGTGTATCTCCATGGAGACTCATGTGATATGTGTGGGCTGCAGGTCCTCCATCCAATGGATGCTGCCCAGAGATCACAGCACATAAAAGTAAGTCTTTAGGGAGATATTACATTCATAGGCGTGAGAACTATATTTTCCCTTTCACAACATTGTTGGTTCGTTTCAGAGAAACATTTGGTAAATTGAACGGTTATCAGGAAGTAGGGATATTTTCCTTCCTGGGCTTCTCATATGCTTTCTGAAGTCATGCTTTCAGAACCTCAGACTGTGTGCTTTTTTTCCTTTTTCTCTTCTGTTTTTTAAATAACAACTTTTCTGAGATTCACATTCCATACAATTTACCCTTCTAAGATGCACATTTCATTGGTTTTTATATATTTAACAGAGTTTTGCAGCCGTTACCACTGTTCTGTCTAATGTTAGGACATTTTTATCATCCCAAAAAGAAACCTCATACCCATTAATGCCATTGCTCTCCATTCTACCCCTCCTCCAGCTCCTGGCAACAGCTAACCTACTTTCTGTCTCTGGATTTACCTGTTCTGGACATTTCATATGAATGGAATCATATGTGTGGCCTTTTGTGATTGGCTAAAACAGCAGATTTTGAAGGTTCGTTCATGTTGTAGTGTCTATCAGTACTTCATTCCTTTTTACGGCTGAATAATAATCCGCTGTATGGCTATACCACATTTTATTTTTCCATTCGTTAGTTGATGGACATTTGGATTACCTTTTGGCTGTTATGAACTATGCTATGAACACTCATGTATAAGTTTTTAAGGACATATGTTTTAATTTGTCTTGGCATAGAGTTGCTGGGTCATATGGTAACTCTGTGCTTAACATTTTGATCAACTGCCAGACTTTTTCCACGGTGACCACACCATTTTACATTCCCAACAGCATTGGACTGAGGGTTTCAGACTGTGGTATTAAGCTCATTTGCAGCATAAATTTTTTTGAGAAGACGTATTACAAACATTATATTATATTAGAAGCAAATTTTGCTTCTAATCCTTGTCATCTCTGTTTAATAAAAGTTAATTTGGTTGTTGCGGGGGTGAATCATGGTGTAAGACTTAGTTTGAGTCCACCTTCACGGTATGGTGGCTGTGTGGATTTAGGCAGATTAAATCCCTAGGCCTTTCATCTAAATATTGGGGATGGTAGTGCATACATACCTCTGAGGATTGTAAAAAAAGGTTTAGGAAAAAGATAAGAGAATAGAAAATATACTGAAATGTTATGGTTATGTGGGATTATGGGTGACTTTTCTATTGCTTTTTGGCATTTCTTCTGATTAGCCTGTTTCTTATAGATTAAAAAAGTATGTGTGGGGCCGACCTGGTGGTATGGTTAAGTTCGTGCTCTCTGCTGCAGCGGCCCAGGGTTCACAGGTTTGGATCCCCAGCGTGGACCTACACAATGCTCATCAAGCCGTGCTGTGGCGGTGTCCCATATACAAAGTAGAGGAACATTGGCATGAATGTTGTTAGCTCAGGGCCAGTCTTTCTCACCAGGAAAAAAAAAGTCTGTGTAATATGATGTTATATCAAGTATACCTCAATTAAGATAAAAAGTATGTGTAATATGATGTTATATCAAGTATATCTCAATGAAGATAAAAAGTGTGTGATGTCCACACAAAAACTTACACATGAATGTTCATATCAGCATTATTCATAGTAGCCCTAAGGTGGAAACAAGCAAAATGTCCATCATCCGATGAAGGATAAATAAATGGTAGTCTGTCCATACAATGGAATTTACTCAACAATAAAAAGAAACGAAATACTGATGCATTCTCCAATGTACATAACCTTAAAAATGTGCTGAGTAAACAAAGCCAGTCACAATAGACCACATATTTATGTGAAATGTCCTGAATTAGCAAATCCACAGATTAGTAGTTGCCTGGGACTGAGGAGTTTAGGGGGAAATGAGTGACTACGGTGGGTATGAGGTTTCTCTTTGGGGTGACGAAAATAATGTTCCAATGTTGGTAGTAGTGACGGCTGCACAACTCTGTGCATATACCAAAAACCATTGAATTGTACGCTTTAAGGAATGAATGAATATGGTGAGTTATATCTCAATAAAGTTGGGGGTTTTTGTTTTCTTTTAATGTGAAAATTATGTGCCTGGCACATAATTGTCATTTATAAATGTTAGTTTCCCTCACCCTTATTTCCTGACAGGTTGTAGATTAGGGCCTTAATCCTAATTATATTTGCCATCTAGAAACCAGGAAATCAACCAACTTTATATAAAAAACTGTCGTTAATATGGCTAACGGCAGGGGTTCAGCTGTAGGAAAGAGAAAATTGGGTAATTTTTCAGTTCCTGAAGCTGAGTCCTCAGTTTAGCTTTTTATAGTTATGTAAAGCCCCAGAATGTCGTACACTTGTGTACAAAGCTGCTTTTGATGTCCGATTGGGCACATTATCTTTTCAGTTGACTATTTGATTCTCTGAACATGAGTCATTAACTGTCAAGTTGAAGTCTTTTGCTATTCAGTGACTTGATTACTCTTCTTATCTCTCCACTTTTTCTAGTCTTGCATTGAGGCCCATGAGAAGGACATGGAGCTCTCATTTGCTGTCCAGCGCAGTAAGGACATGGTGTGTGGGATCTGCATGGAGGTGGTCTATGAGAAAGCCAACCCCAGTGAGCGCCGCTTTGGGATTCTCTCCAACTGCAACCACACCTACTGTCTCAAGTGTATTCGCAAGTGGAGGAGTGCTAAGCAATTTGAGAGCAAGATCATAAAGTGAGACTCCTCCCCAATCTTCGTTTGTGCTTTCTATTTTGGGGAAGAATTTAGTATCTTGTGCCAACTTTCAACCAGATGGACCGCATTTAAATGCATGCATTTTATCTTGAAACTGGGGTATTCTTCTAATTGGGATTTCTTCTTTGTATTTCAGCTAGCTTCTAGGTTAGTTGGTATATCTACTTTTATTTGGATGAGGAAACCCTATGTATCAGTTAGTAGAATCTTCGTGCTTTTTCTGAGGAGATTGTGTTTAATGGATTAGCCAGTTTAGGCTCAGTGAACAAACTTATCTAGCTCTGAATGTATGTTTCCTGACGTTTTACATTTTCCACGTTCCTATTCCATCCATTAAGCTAGCCAATAATCCACCATCCTTTAAAGATTGTTCTCATAACTGAACAAAAACTACATAATCTAAACAGAGCAAAGTTACAAGAAATAAATTTATTTAAACGAAAGAAAAAGGAGTCTGTGTGAAATGTCTTCTTTTGTTTTTTTTTTTTTCCTAAGTTATTCTTTTTAATGAACTGGCTAGCCATTGAATTGGATTTATAAAGGAGTTTGTTATGCCTCAAAAGAAATGGTCAGTTGCGTGACAGTGTGTGGAGCCCTTTCAGGAAATGCCCACTTGCCTTTCTGTTAAGTCTTTAAATCTGGAGGTGACACACCAGGGTGTGTCCTTGAAGAAGAGTGGGCCTGTAAAGGGGAATTTGCATTGCAGCCTGTTCATTGTTTCCCAGGTCCTGCCCAGAATGCCGGATCACATCTAACTTTGTCATTCCAAGTGAGTACTGGGTGGAGGAGAAAGAAGAGAAGCAGAAACTCATTCAGAAATACAAGGAGGCAATGAGGTATGAGCGCTGCAGCCTTTTCTCCAGCTAAGATCCCAACTTGGCTTGGGTTCACTTTGAAAAGAACAGTGCTGCATTATATACTCCTACCTCCTTCCTACCCTTTCTTTTACTTCCCAGTACATTGGTTTTGTCACCCCTGATAGCGCTTGCCCATTATGTGTCTTGCTATAACACAGTCCTTGGGGTGCATGCCAAGGGACTGTGTTATAATGAAGTCTACTGCTGACAGCTAAGGCCCTGTGAATGGGGTTCTTCCTTACTCTGAGTCCATGTTACAGTTGTCCTATATTCTTGTGCGTGGGCTTTCTAGAAGATTTTCTCTCTGCTGGATCTGCGGGACTAGAGGCGTTAAACAGCATAGACTTGAACAGAGTGTATCTAGTTGGTGTTTCATGAATTAGCACACACATGGTTAAGAACACACCTTGGGAGGGCTGTAAACAGACATACTGGTTCGATCCCTACCTGGTTAAAGAAACCCTGGATGATAGTCAAATACAGGCCTGAAATCCACTGTGAATAAGGGTTGCGATATTTTCCTTTCCAGCAACAAGGCATGCAGGTATTTTGATGAAGGACGTGGGAGCTGCCCATTTGGAGGGAACTGTTTTTACAAGCATGCGTACCCTGATGGCCGTAGAGAGGAGCCACAGAGACAGAAAGTGGGAACATCAAGCAGATACCGGGTAACTCTCACTGTTTTTTTAAAGGAGGGGAAATACCACACTATCAGTTGAGTCCTGCAAAGATTGGGGTAGGGGAAGGAGAAGATTAACACTCAGGTCCGGGAGCGAGACTAGAGTATTAAAGGAGGAAACCAACTTCAGGAACCTGGGAGGGATGTGAAAGGAGAAACTAGAATGCTTAAAGCTCTAGACTAAACTGTTTGCATCGAGTAACCCGAGGGGAGGAATTGGTAAAGTCGAAACCCTAAACCAGAAGTCTGGTTCGTCATGCCCTCTGATGTGCTGGACCTTTTGCCTTAGAAACAACAGAATAGAAGATCCTACTCGACAGTGCCATCCCTATCATGGCCTTGTTTTTTACAGGCCCAACGAAGGAACCACTTCTGGGAGCTCATTGAGGAAAGAGAGAACAGCAACCCTTTTGACAACGACGAGGAAGAGGTTGTCACCTTTGAGCTGGGCGAGATGTTGCTTATGCTTTTGGCTGCAGGTGGGGACGACGACCTGACAGACTCTGAAGACGAGTGGGACTTGTTTCATGATGAGCTGGAAGATTTTTATGACTTGGATCTATAGCAGCTTTGCGTGGCGTGTGAACTGGTCTGCTGAGCCTCAGACAGTAGCTGTCCCCTGTGGTGGTGTGGCAGTGCCCGTGTCTCTCCTAGGCAGGCCTATCAACTCCAGGTGCTGTCATAATAATTTTTACCCAGGGCCTGTCTTCTCAATCCCTTACCTTTCCCCAAGGAGTGTGGTGTTTTCTCTGTTTAAAAAAGTTACAAAAATAAATCTTAAAGTTAGTTTTTTTGTAACATGAATTTAACTTTCAGACAGTTAGTGTAGGTTTGTTGCGTCATCTGTTTTCAACCAGATTCTCACGGTTCTAGGGTAGTGTTCACTTTCCACACTCATGTTGCGGACCCCAGGTTCCAAAGGAACAGCATTGGCCCCGCTTTGGGGTCCAAGAACAGGGGTGATGGATGAAGGATCTGAACTGTTGCAAGTAGCTTTCTGCTGCAGACTGAAGAGGTGGAAACTTGAGGTTTCTGGTGGAATCTGCACATCTGTGTTTATATCTGTTCCCTACCCTGTGATCCCCACCCTGTGCACTTGTTCTGTGGTTTTGGTCTCTTGTTTAATTGCACACGAGTAATACTACTGGGTAACCAGAACCAGGTGCGAATGTGTTGAGAATTTTACTGTATTTAGCATAATAGGAAAATTGTGAGAGAACTCACGAGAGAGAGACAGGCATAACATAAATGCGGAGTGGGAAGTTGACTCCCAAAGGCTGATGATCTTGGTATGGCTGAGTGTGTGTGTGTGATAAGCTTCTCAGCCCTGCGTAGATGCAGTGTTCTTAGCCTTAGGGGAAAAACTTGGTTTAGTGGTTTCAGCCTGTTGTGGCAAATAGATCTTAAAGGACAAAGCAGTATGTTGGTAGCTGCTAGAGAGCAGTGCTGGCTCTGTCTGTCTGTACAAATAGAGAAATGGGCTTAGCCATAGAGTTAAACTATCTGGTAATCCGGATATTAACACGAACTGGGTCTCGGATACACAGTTGTATTTAATGTTTTCTGATCCCCCAGCCTTCCCAGCTCACGCACTTTTTCACAAACGTTTGTCCTCGTTGAGGGTTTCGTTCTCGGGTTTTTGTGTTTGTTTTTGTGGGTATTGCCTCATTCTATCCCTGAGCTTTGCAGGTAGACAGATGTGATTCAGAACTATGTTCCAGGGTGTTCCTTGTAGGAGTAATTGGTTTGCAGTAAGAAGTCACACTTTTCCACTAAAGGGGAGGAGGTGGTAATCTACGAGACAAGCTAAAGTTAGTTGTTAGAAGAATTCCTTGATTGGAATTTTAGCTTTGCATTTTGTTGCTCTCTTTCCTGGAAATAATTCGGAGACGCTCCTGATTTGTCCATCTACTGCTTTGGTTCCTTGGATCCACCCATTCTTTCACTTTAAGAAAAAACAAGTAATTGTTGCAGAGGTCTCTGTATTTTGCAGCTGCCCTTTTGTAAGAAGCACTTTTCCCAAATAAAACAATGAAAAAACCCCATAAGTTGGCTTTTTGTTTTGTGTAATGTGCTATTTTGACATGTGTGGATGTCCGAGCATAATATTTGTTTCCTTCGTTGACTCTGATCAGTTCATCAGTTAGTCAAACTTCTGTGGATATAGTCTCATCGAGAAAAGCAACACCTTTCACAAGACATCCAGTCTCCTGAGAAATGGTTGAGAGAGAAGGAGGGAAACCTTACCAACTGGGATCATCAAACTATTCTGTATTTTTGAATTTGCAAAACTCACTCTTAGGCCACCTTGGTTGGCCAAAGGCACTTCCAGTTTTCTGCTGCCAGGTACTTGTAGTTGAACCTGCTTCATACCCGCACGTATCAGGTAGGTCACAACGTGCTGTATTTTGAAAGGGTATTTTTCTTCCTAATTATTCTCTTATATGAATGAAGTAAAAACCGTTCCACCACTTCCATGGAAGACCTTCGATGACCTTTTTGCAGTGCTTATTTATAAAAAATGTGCTTTTTTGTTTAGTATGTATATTAAGAATTTATGCTATTGAAAATGTTTGCACATCTAGGAATTGTGCATACTCTGACCTATTGTAGTCATGGTAACAGCTGTCGGTCCACTGAGTCGTCTGTTTCTGTAAGCTCATGAAAGCTGCTCCCTTCCTAATGTGTCAAAGTCCAACTTCAGCTGCCACTGATCGGGCAATGCTGGGGACCATGTGTACCCCCACAGGGATGCGGGAGAGCCTCGGAGGGGAGGTAGAAGTGTTGGGGATCTGGGTAAGGTTGAGAAACTTAAAAGCCTCTGCTTTTTGGTTCCGAAAAGTAGGAGAGGCTCATCAGTAGCTGCCCTGTTGGCCTGTTTGAGCCTGTGCTGGGGAGAATGCTCTGGGCTTGACCCGGGGGATGCTGCGAGCCTCCTCTGGGGTTTAGGTAGGTTTCTGTTTGGCACAGCTCCCTTCGCATCTTGGAAAAGGCAGTGGAAGCTTGTGTATTAGCCAGTCCATAAATGTGTGTTGCTCCCCTGCCACTGTCTGCGTTGAGCGGGAGCTCTTCCAGCCTGGTTGCTATTGCCAAAAGAGTAGGGGGACCAACAGTGATGGGTGAAACTTCTCACTTTCTTGTTTGCACAAAACTACAATCTCAACAACTTTCCTGCCACCACACACAATAAGTGGTGTTTACATCTGTGACTAACTCCTGTGGACATACACAGATTCCTACAGTCATGCCTCACGTAACGATGGGGATACATTCTGAGAAGTGCGTTGTTAGGTGATTTCGTCCTAAGAACATCATAGAGTGTACTTACACAAACCTAGATGGTATAGCCTTCTACGCACCTAGGCTGTATGGTACTAATCTTACGGGATCACCGTAGTATATACCATCCATCGGTGACAGAAACGTCGTTATGCAGTACATGACTGTATTTTTAAAAAAAGGTTGGGGGAAAAAGTGAAGCAAGTACTGCCAAAGATTTGGGGGAGGGAGGAGGTATGATATTGATAAAGGTGTTTGTAGTCATCGTTATTAGTGCTGTTCACCAAATTTCCAAGTCTCTGCTTTCTGGGTGCACAGTATAGTTGCAAAACCCATTGAACTTTCTTAGGCTAATGAAATGTGAGCAGAACTGATGAAAATCATTTCTTTTTTCTTTTTTTTTTTTTTAAGATTGTCACTTGGGCTAACATCTGTTGCCAGTCTTCTTTTTTTCTTCTTCTTCCTCCCTGAAGTCCCCAGTACATAGTTGTAGATTCTAGCTGTAGGTCCTTCTGGCTGTGCTATGTGGGACGCCCCCTCTGTGTGGCGTGATTAGTGGTGCCATGTCCATGCCCAGGATCCGAACTGGCGAAACCCTGGGCCGCCGAAGTGGAGCGCGCTAACAACCACTCGGCCATGGGGCCTGCCCACGAAAATCATTTCTACGTGAAAGTTTTAAGAAACAGTCCATGCTTTACCTCATTCTCTCCTTTTCCTTGGCAATTGATAATTTCTGAGAAGATGGCCATTCCACCAGCCTGCATCACCATGCGAGGAGAGAGGTGGAGCTAGAACACTCAGCTCACCTGAGGGACATATAACAGGAGCACAAAATAAACTTTTCGGGTGAAAAGCCACAGAGATTTTGGATCTTCTACTTGTCACAGCATAACAGCTTGTCCTTTTGAAATCATTTGTTTAAAGAACTTAACTGTTGGGGCCGGCCCCATGGCCGAGTGGTGAAGTTCGCGTGATAGACTTCAGCGGCCCAGGGTTTCGCTGGTTCAGATCCTGGGTGCGGACATGGCACTGCTCATCTAAGCCATGCTGAGGTGACGTCCCACATGCCACAACTAGAAATACACAACTATGTACCGGGGGGCTTTGGGGAGAAAAAGGAAAAATAAAATCTTTAAAAAAAATAAAATAAAGAACTTAACTGTCATTTTATAAGGAAAAGTAAGTAAAAGACAATATTTAAAATATTTTTACAATATTTTTTAGGCACCTGTATTCAAGGTAATCAAGTAAAATCTAAATTGTAAGGTGATTGAGTAAATCATATTGATAAGCAAACAAACTTTATTTTGTAGCTTGGAGTAGATATTAGAGGGGCCGGTCCCGTGACCGAGTGGTTAAATGCACTCCACTTCTGTGGCCCAGGGCTTCACAGGTTTGGATCCTGGGCATGGACATGGCACCACTCATCACGCCATGCTGAGGTGGCATCCCACATAGCATAGCCAGAAGGACCTACAACTAGAATATACAACTATGTCCTGGGGGGCTTTGAGGAGGAGGAGGGGGAGGGGAATGGGGTGGGAGGAAGATGGGCAACAGATGTTAGCGCAGGTGCCAATCTTTAAAAAAAAGATACTTGGTATACAGACGTTATTAGTGGGAAAAGCATTATTACAACCTCTATCTATTTTTTGGCCTACCTTTTTTTTAATAATAAATACTGCTAATGGAAATATGTATACTTTTTTAGAAGAATGAGACACTGCTGTAGCTTTTAAATATGTCAGAAACGTTTACTTAAATTGTAAATCGGGTAGCCAGAAGATAAGTTTTTAAATAGCCCTCAAGGACTAGAAGCATTTTCTGAGGGTTTCATAGGCTTGAGCAGCAAAAGGATTTTTACTTGTAAGTGGGAAATGAATTCTTAAAAACTTAAATGGTAAATCCTTTGTAAGTTGTTGTGTTTGCAGTGATTAACACAGTATCACTATCTCCTACAGTGGCGGTGTTTTACTTTTCACAGTATCTAGGACTTTTTCACAAACATTTAAACAGGCTTACGGTTTAGATAAAGGAAGTGTTCTGTAGTAAATCCTTTTAACAAGACAGTGCTTATTCCTTTCTAAAGAATGACAGGAAGAGATCCATTGCTGATAGTAAAAATACCTAAGATCTTCACCAGAACTAACCAGATCTTTATTGCAGCTCCCTTATCGGTGTGTAGAAGAAATATACCATGCAGTACCTGAGCAAATGAAAGTATTTTTAGCTTCGAGAGATGTGCTTAGTTTCCTTTTAATCGAAAGCTTATTTCCTTCAGTGAGTACTTATAAACTGACTTCCGGAAGCCTTGTACCTGCTCCGTCTTTTTGCCAACAGTGAACATAATCTGAAATGTAAAACTGAATTTGTAAGAAAAAAAGCTTTGTTTAAAGGAAGGCTCATTTCTGATATATTTGTCCTCTTAAAAAGGGCTTATTTTGTTTTTACTTATATAGATGTGGCTGCACTGATTGCCTTGCCTTTGCCTTCTGTGTTAGTGGATAACATTTTGTATAAGATGAAGGTACCCATTTGTGGTACAGATGTGAGTCCCTGCCGGGCACCGTGCTGGAACTGGAGGTGCTGTGAGCACAGACGTGGCAGAAATCATGCTCATCTCATAGTCCATGTGATCCCCTCTGTTTCCCAGACGTCTTTGCGGTTAAGTTGTTGCCACGTAACTGACTCAGACCACATGCTGCATGCTTCCTTCATCCTGCCATCCGTGGAGATTGTGGAAGCCACATGCTGAATCAGCAGTTACAAGACAGGAATCCTGGATCCCTAAGTCAGGAGAGAGGAGAGCTCCTCCACGCCAAGTCAGATTTTGCATGTACAAGAGATAACATTGAAATTTGGAAGGTGGTGTACGTGTGTTTGTTTTGCCAATGTAGCCTAGCATGAAATGTCCTAATACAATAGTTGTAACCTGTTTCTTCATGGAGTTATAGATATTTGTGTAATTATTTTTAATATAAGCTGTAATAAGTACTATAAAGGTGTCGGGTAAAATGAGAGCTTTCAATAGGAGGCCTGGCTGGCCTCTGGCTGGGGAAATCTCATTTGAGCTGATTCAGCATGTGGCTGACAGCTTTTTTCCTCTTAGGAAAGTATATCAACGCAAGTGTGTCGGTAACATTTTTAGGGATGACTTTGGATTGCCCTACTGTATCAGGACATTCTTCGTAAGTTTTAGTACTTTAGTAAATTGTGACACACCCTACTGGTCCTGACCTACTGCCGTTGGAAGCACAGCCTTGAGACGTGCTTCTCAAACGTCAGTGTGCTGAACAGCACTGAGCCTCTGATGCAGCGGTTCTGGAGGGGGCCTGAGACACTGTTTCTAACAGTCGCCCGGGTGTTGCCAATCCAGCTGGTCCAGGCCCACGTTTGGGTAGCACGAGAACTAGACTGAAGTATCAGTCAAACACCCCCCACAGGAGGCGCCTGTCAGCCCCGCCCGCCACTGCGAAATCATTCACACGGCGGGCTTTGCGTCGTCAATGTTTAATTGGTTGGTTGATTTTTGTAAATTTGCTTTTTAAACTTGGTGTCCTAGACCAAAATCTGTAAGAGCAAATCCCACTGGCCAAAGAAATGTAGTGGAATTTTTATTTAACTTTCGAAATAATTTCCAACTGAAAATGAGCATGTGGAAGTGCAGACTCTGTATTAAGAAGTAAGGGGATATATCAAGGATACTATTTAAAGAACCACAAACTAAGCCTTTTTTACCTTGCTGGTGTTCAATACCCAGTATTCAAGCAAGTTAGTGATCAGTAAACCATCATGGATGCTGCTTGAAAGGCCCAATCCTTTTCTTTGTCTAACTTAGATTTTTGAATATTCTCATACAAAGCAGCTATCCTGGTACCTAAACTAGTGATGTTCAACAAACATATTCCTGGTATGATGAGTGTTAGGGAGGTAGTTGGATGTGAGAGGACACGTGCAATTAGAAAAGCATTCCACTTTTGGAACATATGATTGGCCCAGAAGCTCAGCTTTTGTGGGTCAAAAGAGTTTAATATTAATAGTATATGGCTCAATGTGTATATATGTGTATATTACATATACTCTCACCTATTTTTTCCCTAACTTTTTAAAGAAAATTTCAAACCCACAGAAAAGTTACAAAGATAGTATATTGAACACTCGTTGCTCTTCTAGCTTCACCATTCGTTAATTTGCAACATTTGATTTTTTACTCTCTGTGTCTCCCTGACCCCACCAAGCCATTTGAGAATAGTTGCAGACATGACACTTATCCCTAACTACTTGTTAAGAATGTTTTCTCCTAAATACAATTATGAGAGTATTTCACACCAATAGATTAATATACAAATTTCTCCCACTTTTCTAATAATGTTCTTTTTAGGGAGAGGGTCTAGGGTCCAGTTAAACTTTTAACCTTAACTTATTAAATTTTGAGTCTGAACTTTTTTAGCTACTTGAGGTATAAGAAGGAACAAAATATAACTACTCAGTGAGTTACAGCGTCTTGTAGACTCAGCATTTGCAGCGTTGCCTCCTTTTTGCTCCCAATCCCAGCCCCTTATCATCTTTGGCACCTGTGCATACTGTCCTGGGCCATGCATGTGTCACCCTCCAGCCCCATTATTCTCACCCTCCCTCTTAGTGCTGAACTGTTTATTAACCTCCTCTGTCATATCACACAGACCGCCCATGAGAAAATCCTGAATCTTGACCCATTTCTCATGCCATTTCTTTTTTTTTAATTGAGATATACTTCACAAATAAAATTTACCCTTTTAAAGTATCCAATTCACTGGTTTCGAAAATACTCATGGCACTGTGCAATCCTCACCACTATCTAATTGCAGAACATTTTCATCGTCCCACAGAGAAACCCCATCCCCATTAGCCACTCCCCACTCCTTTCCCTCAGCCCATGGCAACCACTGGCCCCTGGCAATCACACTGTAGAGAGAGGCTTTCTGTCTCTGGATTTGCCTCTTCTGAACATTTCATATAAATGGAATCATACAACACCTGGACTTTTGTGACTGCCTTCTTTGACTTTGCATAATGTTTTCAAGGTCCGTCTGTGTTGTAGCATATATCAGTACTTGTTTCATTTTTATGGCCGAATAATATTCCATTGTATGGCTTTACTACACTTTGTTTATCCATTCATCAATTGATGGACACTTGAGTTTCCATGCTGGGCTATTATGAATAATGCTGCAATGAACACTTATGCACAAGTTTTTGTGTGGACATGTTTTCATTTCTCTTGCATCTTTAAGAGTAAAATTGCTGAGTCATGTGGTCACTGTATGTTTAACATTTTGAGGAACCGCCAAATTTGTCCAAAGTGATGTACCATTTTACATTCCCATCAACAATGCATGAGGATTCCAGTTTCTCTACATCCTCACCAACTTGTTCTTGTCCATCCTTTTTATTATAGCCACATTAGTGGATGTGAAGTAGTATCTTGTGGGGTTTTTTTTTAATTAATATTTTGAGGAAGATTAGCCCTGAGCTAACATCCATGCCCATCTTCCTCTACTTTATATGTGGGATGCCTACCACAGCATGGCTTGCCAACAGGTGCCATGTCCACACCCGGGATCCGAACCAGTGAACCCCGGGCCACCAAAGCTGAACATGTGAACTTAACTGCTGCACCATGGTGCCAGCCCTGTTTTTTTTGTTTAAAGATTGGCACCTGAGCTAACACCTGTTGCCAATCTTTTTTTTCCTCTGCTTTTTTCCCCCCAAGTCCCCCCAGTACATAGTTGTATATTTTAGTTGTGGGTCCTTCTAGTTGTGGCATGTGGGACACTGCCTCAGCGTGGCCTGATGAGCAGTGCTATGTCCGTGCCCAGGATCCGAACCAGCGAAACCCCAGGCCACTGAAGCAGAGCACACAAATTTAACCACTCGGCCATGGGGCTAGCCCCTAAAATGTGTTTCTTGATAGGGATTATAGTCAAAGTTTGGAAAACACTGCTGTAGTAGCCTGTAGTCTTAGGGACCCTAAAGGACATTTCCACAGAGACATACAAGCCTATGGGCTACAGCTTGAGACACAGTGCATTACAAATTTTGTACCAACACAGGTATAAAAAGAAAGGCAAACATGGGCACTGAAATTAAGGGACAGTTCTCATTTACATGTTAACTATTCACAGGTTTTTATTAATGGCGTTTTTAAATTATAGAAATGTAACAGAAAATCATAACGAAGAAAATTTTAAACCAAAGAATCCAGTGTGGTAGGCAGAACTCCAGGATGATTCCCATGACCCTTATCTGAATATGATATCTTCCCCTTTGAGTGTGGGTGGAACTTGTGAATATGACGGGAGATATCACTGCCATGATTATGTTCCATTATAATGCAAAAAGGAGCTTATCCTGGGTGGGCCTGACCTAATCAGGTGAGCCCTTTCAAAGTAGAGAGTTTTCACTGGTTGGCTGCAGAAGAGAAAGTGGAGAGATGTTCCAGCTGGCCTGGCTGAAAGCAAACCCCCATGTGAATTGCCTGTGAGGGCCGTTTGGCAAGGAACTTTAAGACCTGGCAGGAAACAAGGACCTCAGTCCTACAACCACCAGCAAATGAATTCAGCCAGCAACCAGTGAGCCTGGAAGAAGAACCAGAGCCCCACATGAAAACCGCAACCATGGCCAACATCTTGCTTTCAGCTCTGCGAGACCAAGCAGAGAATCCACCGAAGCTGAGCCTGCACTTCTGACCCACAGAAACTGAGATAATAAACGTGTGTGGTTTTCAGCCAATAGGTTTGTAGCAACCTGTTATGTGGTATTAGAAAATTAATATATCCAGAAGTAACGTTTTGGTCTATATCTTTATAGTTACATATTTTATGGCTTTTTTTCCTATGTACGTATACACTTTTTGTGTGTATAATGGAATTATACTTTTTCTTTAATCCTATTTTATTTACTGTAATGTGAGTTTTTCACCCCATTAAACGATTTTACCACACCTTTAAAAGTTGTACATGGGCTGGCACAGTGGCGCAGCGGTTAAGTGCGCACATTCTGCTTCGGTGGCCCGGGGTTCGCTGGTTCAGATCCTGGATTCAGACATGGCACCGCTCATCAAGCCACACTGTGGTAGGCGTCCCACATATAGAGGAAGATGGGCACATATGTTAGCTCAGGGCTGATCTTCCTCAAAAAAAAAAAAAAGTCATACAGAATATGTTTAACAATTCCCTATTGTTGAAGATTTTCAGGTTTTCATTATTAGCAGTACTGTCTCACAGTCCCTGAGGAATTCCTGAGCCTAAATCCCTGGAAGTGGTGTTCCCAGTATAAAAAAAAAAAACCTTTGCTTGTTTCTAGCTACCATTTCTCTCCTGCTTTTTAGTTGTGAAAGTTCTGGAACAACAGATCTCTATTTATGAGGATTTTTAAATAACTGCCATTTGTTGAATGCATCCAGTGGGCCAGGCCTGTGGACTCAGCACTTTTTGGTTCTTATTTCATCCTTATTGCGATCTATGAGCTACGTGGTGTCTCTGTTTTCCAGTGGAGGAAAGTGAAACTGAGGTTAAATCACTTGCCTGCGGTTTCACAGTTGATAAGCTGTGGAGCAGGCCTGAAGCTCTGGACCTCCCGATTAGAGGCCAGCCTCAGGTGGACCAGGCCTCACGCAGCGGACTTCCTCCTCGTCATTCTACCAAAAGCACACGGCCAGAGTCGCTAAGGACAGTCCTGCCAAACGCAGGAATTGCAGGAACATTTGCTTCACTTCCTTGGCTTCTCGCAGCAATTGGCGGAATTGATCACTATTTCCCCCAATCTTTGATATTATTTTACACCACTGTTTTTCAAACTCTTCATGCTAAAGGACTAGTTGTCTTTAAAAAAAAAAATTTCCAATCCATCAGGGGCCAATACTTTTGTGAAAGACAATAAAAGTGAATTGTTAGAAAAATGAAGTGAAGAACATCCTTCAAAGTACAATTCCAAAGTTGCTCTTATTGGATTCGACAGACATAAAATTGGATGTTGTAACAATGCCAAATTGATATAAAAGTCTCTAAAGGTTCTCCACTTCTGACTTCCCTTACCACAGACCTGGAATAGTGTGCAGACTGCTCCGTGAGTAGTGTTGGTTGGCACCATCTTCGTTTTGATTTCTTCTGAAACGGTGGCTCCTCCTTTCTCCTCCCCCTAAGTATGGGCATTCCTTAAGGCCCAATCCTAGGCTTTCTCCAGCCTCATTGACCCCTACTAAAAGGTCATCCCACCAACAAAGGTTTGAAGCAACTTCCACAGGTAAGTCACAGTGGTATGTACACAGGCCGACCGCGGCCTAGTACCTGCCTTGAAGGAAGTTAGAGTTGAGTGGAGGAGCTCAAGGGAGATATGCAAATAGCTGTTTGTGTTGGTGTTTTCACCAAAACAATAATAATAACACTCAGTCTTAGGACTCCACCTTTTTCCCACAGCCCTGGCCGTTTGTCAGGTAGGGGTCCACTCTCTGACTGCCTGCTAGACATCTTCTCTGGGATACCCCACTTTCACCTCACTCTCAGCTTCCAAAACTGAAAACAATCCTTCCCTCACATCTGACCCTGCCCCTTGGCCCCATGTGTTTCTATCAACAGTATCATGTAATTCCCTTTCTCAAAATCCTTTTTGCTGTCTATAGGACCAGGATCAAATCCATCAGCCTCTATTCTGGGTCATTAAAATAACTCACGTGCCCCCAGGACATTCCCACACAAACCCCCTTCCTCACCCCTGAGCATGGGGCTTGTTCCTGCCTCCCCATGCATTCTGCTTCCCTACGGCCCCTTTGTCACCCTATCCAATCCTTTCTGTCTCGGGGCCCTTGAGGTCCTGAATCCTGCGAGACATTTTCCCAGCTCTCTTCAGACAGCCCTGGTATTTTTTCCTCTACCCTGAACTGCCGTGTTACTCTCTCTGTCAGTTATTCTGACCATTCACTACGCAAGGTTAGCTTTGAATATATAAACTTTGTTCCTACTAAACATCGAGTTCTTTTAGGAAGAGTCAGAAAACTCTTTGGGATACGTTCTTTTTTACCTCCCGTATCTCCTAGGATAAAGTATACAGAACACTTAAACTGAGCTCCGGGCAAACATCCGTTGTTTGATTAACAAAAACCAAGAAAGCAGTGGGCTTCTTTGGCATTTCCGCTTGTGCTTTGTCTCTGTGTCACTGCCACTAAGGCTTTGTGTGCTGAAGCTCAGAGAGCTGGTAGGAACAACAGATGGCTTCTAGTCTATGATGCCCGAGTGGCAGTCTGTGGATTGGCTGAGAGAATCTGCTGGTGCTTTGAAGAGACTCCTACAAAGTACAAGTTATGGATCCTAGTCTGGACCCATGGAAGCGTAGCTCCTGGAAATCTGCACGTTTAGCAAGTACGATGGCCCCAGGCAATCACAGCCAGGAAGCACACACATTCTCTAGCCCAGCCTTCTCTTTTCCCAGTTGAGCACAGGAAAGCCCCCCAAAGTGGAAATGACTTGCCGAGTTCATATTGTAAATGCCCAGGACAGGACTTAACCCTTTTTTTTTTTAAAGATTTTATTTTTTCCTTTTTCTCCCCAAAGCCCCCCGGTACATAGTTGTATATTCTTCGTTGTGGGTCCTTCTAGTTGTGGCATGTGGGACGCTGCCCCAGCGTGGCCTGATGAGCAGTGCCATGTCCGCGCCCAGGATCGGAACCAACGAAACACTGGGCCGCCTGCAGCAGAGCGCGCGAACTTAACCACTCGGCCATGGGGCCAGCCCCAGGACTTAACCCTTTTGAGGGGCTACCTGAGCAAGAGCTTCATCCTGGGCATGTGGAAATGTTATGGAAAGTAAACGCGTAGAGAAAGGACAGAACGTGTTAACAAGATCACGTTGAGAGAGTCACTCTGCATGGGATCCCGGTGATGTTGATATTCTTAAGCTTTTCTGTCATTTAAAATTTGTCTTCAATGTGCAGCATAAGAAAAAACTTATTAAAAGTGGGGAAAAAATCAGATTTTCTAAAGCCAGTGTTCCCAGCCTTTTTTTTTTTGTGCCTAAATGATAAATCCCTTTCTCAGTTGTTTCTGAGTAACATATAATGTCAGAACTCAGAATATAAACTTAGTAACTCCCTGAGGGATTTAAAAAAATAGTTTCAATGTTTTTCATGGCATATAATGGTTAAAGCTAAGAAGAAATACTTCTGGCTGATAAATTATGAAATATTCTATTATAAAATCTTTAAAGTGCATTTTTTTTTCTCCTCAGGCCCTTTTAAGCTCATTTAAAAGCATTTTTTAACAGCTTTAGTGAGATACAATTCACACGCCATATAATTCACCCATTTAAAGTGCAGAATTCAATGGTTTTTGGTATATCATTAATTTTTAAATATTGAGGTAAAATACATATAGCATAAAGTTTACCATCTTAGGGGGCTCAGCTCTGAGTCATAGTGGTTAAGTTTGGCACACTCTGCTTCAGCAGCCCCGGTTTACAGGTTTGGATCCCAGGCACGGACCTACACACCATAAGTCAGCCATGCTGTGGCAGGCACCCACATACAAAATAGAGGAAGATTGGCACAGATGTTAGCTCAGGGCAAATCTTCCTCAGCCAAAAAAAAAAAAAAAAATTACCATTTTAACCATTTTTAGGTGTACAATTTGGTTGCTTTAATTACATTCACAATGCTGTACAACTACCACCAAGTACAATTAATTATTTATATGCATATTTACTGACTTTTTCCCAGTCAAAATGATGTTTGTTATTTTTGTTCATGTTAAAACATTGCTGAATTTTAAAATAACCCATGTTTCGGTTTGGAAATAAATAGAGAATAAAATATAGATAGACAAATGCAGCATAAACACAGGCTCTGATGTGCTGAATGCCTGTACTCGGTGCTTTAAGAAATTACTGGTTTGGTTTTTCACAAATGTTATAAATTTTATTTTTGTAACTGGAATTTTGCTTCTAAATTAGATGAGAAGGTTTCAGATTGTTATGTGCAAGCAACTTTCTGAAAACTGACACATTACGTATGGAGAATTTTTATCCCAGTAAGTGCAAAAAATAATTGAATATCATCTTCACTCCACGGTCTCTTTAAAATGTAGGTCTTCCCAGTTCCAGAGACATCTTGATGCACTAGATAAGAATAGGTCAATGCAAGTAATACTGATAAGTAAAATGTAAGTAAATGCAACTTATATATTAGGTGAAGAGCAATCTTTGGGTGACTTTGCAGAAATATCGCCTATTCTGTGTTCCTTCTTAACTTGTACTTTAACTTCAGCATTCCTGGTGCTGCAGTCTTTGGCAATTATTTTTGGGTATAAATTCACCAGTGTATGGTTAAGAATAAACACAAAACTACCTTAGTGGCTGGCAGTACTCTGCCGAATGGTAAACCAACTACGTGCATCTGGTGAGAATTCACACATGTTCACGCAATAATGCATCGCAGGCTCTTGACCAGATCCCATGTTGATATTTTTGAAAATGAAAACTTGAAGCAGGCACTGTTATTGCCTTTGATGATATGAATTCCGAGCACCTCTTCTCAGTCACCTGGAGGTTTGCAAACCGCCTGCGGGGAGCACTGATCTGTGCTTGCTGGCTGGGTTCTTCCCTGTCCTCTCCATCTAGCCCCCGTGCTGGGATGGCCCAGCAACAGGCTGCTGGAACTCAGCCTGGTTTGCCCTGGATCACCCATCCACCCTTGCCTAGGAGTGAACTGGAGTTTCCATATCACCCCTGATCAGAAGGAAGTGTACTTAGGCTGGGCCTGGCGTACTTCAGGCACAGCTCCTCCATAATTCCCCTGCAGTTAGACGGGACTAGCCTGATCCCCACAATCCACCCTTTCTCCTCCCCACCTTCTCCCCACTTCAGCTTCTTTTACGGGGAGAGAGCTGCACGACTTTACCTGGAGGGTACTGAACTGTATGTAGGAGAGTATGTCTTGGAATGAGTATATTTCTCTTGTGGTGTGTATCTGTGCGTGTGGAGGGTGACGAGGGGTTAATACCATGGAGCCCAAATCTAAAACTCAGTGTAGCATAATTGTTAAGAGTGGGCTCTGGCGGAGCGGCCCGGTGGCGCAGCGGTTAAGTGCGCAGGTTCTGCTTTGGCGGCCTGGGGTCTGCTGGTTCGGATCCCGGTGCGCACATGGCACCGCTCATCAAGCCATGCTGTGGCAGGCGTCCCACATATGAAGTAGAGGAAGATGGGCACGATGTTAGCTCAGGGCTAGTCTTCCTCAGCAAAAAGAGGAGGATTGGCAGATGTTAGCTCAGGGCTGATCTTCCTCAAAAAAAAAAAAAAAAGAAAAGAAAAAAAAAAGAAAAGAAAAAAAAAGATCTGGGCTCTGGAACCAGATTGTTTGGGTTTGAATCCTGACTCTGCCACTTACTGGCTGTGTGATCTTAATCTCTCTGGGTCTCATATCCTCATTTACAAATAGTACCTACTTCAAAAGATAGTTGAGTGAGTTAGGATAAACAAAGTGCTTGGTCCAGGGCTGGGCACATGGTAATTGCTATATGTACATTATTATTACTACTTTAGTAATATCACCATTACTACTAATGTACCTTTTCAGGACTAGTGGGGAAGAGATTCAGGAACAATCTATGAGCAATGAAATATGAATTGAACCATTTTCTCACGCATGGAAATGTACTTGTTGGCAAACAAAATATCAAGACATCTATAATCTTTTTTATTCTCTGAAATGTCCCTTTTTGAGCTTAATTTCATATAACTCACTTGTTACCAACTATACAATTTGGGGGATGTGACAAAAATGCCAGAATTCGGTTGACACACAGTCGCTCTACAGCAGGGCCTCCTGAGCCGGCTTCGCAGTACGGTTACAGACACGGTGAGCTTCAGGAAAGCCTGTGCGTCTTTTTAGAGCAGACCTTTGTGCCCTCATTGGGAAAGGCACGCCACTCAGACGGAGCCCCTCCTGGTGTCCGTGAGGGTTTCTGTCGTGACACTGTGTTCAACAGAAGCCCAGGCTGATTAATTACAGGTTGCTGGTGGTCAGGTGACCTTGTTCTCACCTGTGTAACCTGTTGGTAGGAATATTTTAATTCAGATTATCCCCAGAATGCATAATCCTGGAAGCTGATGAGGTTTTCAGGGTACTGGTTGAGACTGATGAGCAGAGAAATGAAGGCAAATTGGTGTGAGCCATTAATCTCACGTCCTGCTCAGCCTCTTTCTTCTTTGCTCACTCTCTCCCCTGATCTACTCAATTTTCCTCACCCTTCTTAATGACTGTGCTTATGGCCTCCTCTGAATATTGCTCATGCTCTTGTCCAGGTATATTCCTGATCCACCTCATGAGATCCTGCTTTGCATAAACCCTTCTTTAGAACAATAATGTACATGTGAAAAAGGTTAATCTGCTTTGATGCATTTACTCTCTCTGGCATATCACTACATTTCCCTCATGTTTCCTAAAGATAGGTTGTTCATTTCAACAACAAACATATACTGAAATGAATTAAAAGGTAATTAATTCTCTGTGATCTGACTCCCATCCTCCCCTAATCTCTGCATAGTAGCGGTTCTCAAGTTTCAGTGTGGGGGGGAATCATCTGGCCAGCTGGGATGAAGTGTGGATTTCTGAAAAGATTCTGATTCAATCAGTCAGTCATGGGTCTCAGGAATTGGTAACAAGCATCCCCAGGCCCTTTTCATACATACAATGGTGAACCACATTTTGAGAAGCATCGCTCCATTGTACCGTCCAATAGATACATGGCATGAGCCATGCATGTAATTTTAAATTTTCTAGTAACCACATTAAAAAAGAAACTGGTGAAATGTTAATAATATATTTTATTTAACCTAGTATATATAAAATATCATTTCAACATATAGTCAACATAAAATTATTAGTTAGATAATTTACATTCTTTTTTTGGTACTAAGTCTTCAAAATCTGGTGTGTATTTTACACTTGGAGCTTGTCCTGAATTCAAATTAGCCACATTTCAAGTACTCAATAGCCACATGCAGCTAGGGGCTATTTGTTTTGTGCTGGTCTGAGCCTATTGACAGTGATGTCTGGCTAGAAATGGGGGCACTCACCTGGGCCTGAGGCGAGCCCCACAGACATTTCCCCTTTCGGAGCGATGCTGTGGCAGGACTGACCCTTGTGGTTCTTCTGATGGCAAGATGCACGTCAGCAACAACGTCAGGGAATGAAAAAACAAGGTTTATTACTCACAGGTTCTGGAGGGTACACAGCACACCCAGAGCCACACAGCAAGGTCAATATGAGTTTGATATTCATTTATGAGCTGATTTAATTTCAATTCAGAAATGACTTCCAACCCAACAGATAATTTGGTGTTTTAGAAAAAGACATTGTAAGCATCTCCCACATCCTAGGAGGTGGTGAAACCAGCCCAGCCAGGATAAAGTGAAGACCAATTCTATCCCCACCACGTGGCTCTGGACCATCGGGCAAGACGGGCTTCCCAGTCTTCACGTCAAAAGGTTTTGCTCCAGACTAAAGACCTGTGGGGCGCATGTCGGGAAGCCAAGGGTAACAGCATTCTGGTTTATCACTGCAGGCTTTTATCCCACCCTCCCAGGCCTGAGCTGTTTTAAACTGCTACAGAATGCTCCAAACATCCTCTCCCCTCTCTTGATAGTCCTCTTTTCTTCTTTCTTTCACTACTCTCTTCTCTGAGGGAGAAGCAAAATTCAGTAGAAAACAATGGAAGGGTTGGGGAGAAAACGGAAAGATGAAAAACAGCAAAGCTTGCCCTCCTACACCCAGGCCTTATGTCCTGCTTTCACTAGGCAAAATTCAGAAAGACAGTGGCGTCCCCTGTCCTCGGAGTCAGTGGTTCCGTCCTCCGTGGTGAATCGAGGCAGAAGTGCTTCCCATCTGGGCGGGAAGGACTGAGGACTAGTGGCAAGTCTACACGTTGGTCGGAGGTGTTGCTCAGCAGACGCTAGGATATCCGGGCCCTCTGGTTTCAGAGATGGCCTATGGTGGGTGCAACTGGCCTCAGGAACATATTCAACATGTGCAGTGGGTCTTTTCCGTCGGACCCTGGGCCACAAGAACTGGACTGGAATCCAGGGGGAGGTTGTTCAGGGCGCTCTCCCCATACAACTGCAGGCTGTTGCGGGCTATCAGCTCTCTGGCCATCAGCACGAAGACTTCGTCTATGTTCCTGGACTCCTTGGCAGATGTCTCCAGAACAGCAAGGAGGCCGTATTTCTCAGCCAGTGTGCAGGCATCCTCGAACAGAACATGCCGGTTTTCCCACAGGTCACACTTGTTCCCTGGGAGTGAGAGAGAAGCAAATATTCCACCGAATAACTTAATCCGGTTTTTAAGAAGAACACTTTCGTTTAGCAAATATGCACACATGCATTCATTCACAGTTAGCAACTGAGGGCAAATTTACTGAAATGAAACCACGGATGTATGGAAACAAAGCCACTATCTTAAGTCACTGTTCTGTGAGATCTGTAAGAGCTATGAGAATGGGCCAAAGGTGTGTGTTTTATTGGCTGGGACAGGTGGAGCCTCTGAATTCTCGGGAGGGACTGTCATTCCCTCTAAGTCTAACAAGGTAAAGACTGTGCCAGGCTGACTCTCAATCTTCTCTCTTCTTCCTTCGAATTTTGCTCCTCTTTTCACTCTTTTCCCCCAAACTATAAAGTGTTGGACACCGTGAGACAGGGCTTGGTCTAGCTGAGGACACCGTGATCAGGATTTCTTGGACTGAAGCTGTGGAATGAACAATGATGGACTTTTTTTTAGCTATAATTTTACATACAATAAAATGCACCGGCTCTCAGCGTACAGTTCAATGAGTTTTGACAAATGTATTTGCCCTTTAACCTGAAGATATAGAACATTTTCAATGGCCCCAAAAAGTTCCGTGAGGGGTTTTGCAAGCATGGCCCAGGGTTGACCGTAGGAGGAAAAGCACGCCCTCACCTCTGCTTCTCCACTTCAGGCCCCGCGGTCATCCAGGACTGGACTTTGATTTCTCTGAGGCGGGAAGCTGAACGCGAAACAGCTTTCCCACAGGACTTGGTCTACTCGATGTCAAGATTTATTACAAAGCTGTGGTAATTAAGATGGGCTGGACCAGTGTTTCTTGACCTATTTTTCATTATTGTCCCCAGAAGGAGCCTTTTTAGAACTGTTTTTTCATAATGACCTCTCCCCCCCATGAACAACTTTAAAACTTTTTATTTTGAAACAATTGTAGATTCAAAGGAAGTTCCAAATATAGATAGATAATAGATAGATAGATAGATAGATGGATAATGTATATATCCAGGGGGTCCAGTGTACTCCTTACCCTGTTTCCCCCACTGGGAACCTCCCGCATAACTATAGTACAATATCATCTCTAAACCAGGACACTGACATTGGTACAGCCCACAGAGCTTATTCAGATCTTACCAGTTATCCGCGCACTCCCCTGTGTGTGTGTGTAAGTATATGCAATTTTATCACACGTGTATGTTCCTATAACCACCCTGCAGTCAGATACAGAACAGTGCCACCACCACACAGTGCTCCCTCATGCTACCCTTTTATAACCTCCCACCACTTCTAATCCTCAGCCCCTAGTAACCACTGATCTGCTTTCCATCAGTATAATTTCATTATTTCAAGAATGCTATACAAAAGGAATCATACAGTAGGTAATCCTTTGAGATTGGCTTTTTTTCTCTCAGCATAATTCCCTTGAGATCCATCCAGGGCATTGCATGTGCCAGTAGTTCATCCCTTTTCATTGCTGAGTAGCGTTCCAAGGTATGGATGTACCATAATTTGTTTAACTATACACCCAATTGAAGGAAATTGAGCTGATTCTAGTTTTTGCCTGTTATGAATAGAGATGCAATGAACATTTGTGTGTAGATCCTGTGAAATTTTAATACCACAGACATACTGTATATCTGGTCCTTTGGAGGGCCACGAACCATTGTAATATCCAAGATACTTTGTCCTCCAGGACAATGCATGAAATAGACCAAAGGAGCAGAATAAAAAGTTCAGAAACAAACTCATGAATATATGTACCCTTTACAGAAAGATGGTACCAGAGAGCAGTGGAAAAGGTTGCCTTTTTAGTAAATAGTACTAGGACAACTGAGTCTTTATACAAAAAATTACACATTTTTAGCTCATACCTCTCATCACACACCAAAATGAACTCTGCGTAGATTGCAGATCTAAATGTAAAAGTCATAATAACAAACAAACAAAGCTTCAAAAAGATAATATAAGAATATCTTGATGACTTCAGTTAGGGGGAATTTCCCTAAATAGGACACAGGAAGCAATAATCATTAAGGAAAGGACTGATGGATTGAAATCTATTAAAATTAAGAATGTCTATTCATCAAAATACACCATCAGCAGAGTGAAAAGGTAACCCACACGGTGGAAGATGTATTTGCGACACATATAACCAACAGAGGGTTCTGACCTCCTTCGAGAGAACCTGCTGCAGGGAGCACAGGTGACAGCAGCCCAGCTGCTACCCACTCTACCTGTCACCATGCTAGTGCAGAGGCCACTGTGGGGACACTCATGCAGGCCGAGGCCTGCAGGGGGCAGGATTATATTCCTCTGTCAGGCAACTTTGGCTCACGGCTGAATGAACCTTTCCGAGAACTGTGCTCGGTCTGACTCTTCTCTCCTTCCCAGCGGCAGGTCTGCATCTCATAGAAAACTCTCTCTGCCGCCTTCTGCTCTCTCTTCTTTATCTCTCACTTCCATTTCTCCCAATAAATCTCTTGCATGTCTATCTAATCCTGACCCAACAACTTCCCAGACGACCCAAACACACATAGATTCGTTTCCAGAAAACACAAGCTACTTCTAGGAATCAATAAGAAAAAGACAAACAACAAGTAGAAAAATGGGTGTGAGACTTGAAAAGCTCCGCACAAAGAGAATCTCCGAAGGACTAACACATGTACACAAAGATGTCCAACCTTATTAAGGAAGAAGGAAACACACATTCATTCACCAGTGACACCATGACTCACTCATCAGGATGCATGAAATTGAAAGGACTGACAATAGCAAGGGCTGGGGAGGATGCAGAACTAGAATTCACATACCCTGCTGGGGGGAGTGTAGAGGCCAACAAGCACCTTAGCAAGTGGTTTGAGAATATCTGCTAGAGTTGCCAGACCGTGCAGTTCTGCTCCCAGGTATGCACCCAACAGAAACGTGTGCCCGTGCATATCAAGAAAGATACACAAGAATGTTCAGAGCAACAATTTTCCTAATGGCCCCAAACTGAAAACAACTCCAGTGTCCATCACCAACAGAAAGGAGAAATACTTTGTAGTGTATTCGTGTAACTGAATATTATACAAATTATGCAAAAGAATCAGTTATAGCTACATGCACTGATGTGGGTGACACTCATAAACTTAATGTTGAAGGAGAGAAGCTTAGACAAAAAAGACATTCTGTGCGATTCCACTTATGTAAAGTTCAAAAACAATAGCAAAATAAAACCAGCATTTAGAGATGTGGGTTAGGTGGTACAATGATAAAGAAAAGGAAGAGTGATTGCCGCAAAAAGTCATAGCCTGCTTACTTTTGGGGGGGAAGGAGGGGGGGGAATGGGGGGAATTGAGAGGAGCAGGCAGGGGAGCTTGGGGGAGGGTGCTGGCAATGTTCTCTTTCTTGACCCAGATGGTGTTGACACAAGTGTCTCCTTTGTGACAAATCAATGTTTGTGTACCTTTCTTTATGTGTGTTTATATGTCCCAATAAAAAAGACTGAAAAAAATACTTTCCCAGCGTCACAGTCGCCAACCTGCTCACTGACAAAGCTAGACTTAGATGATAATTATCCCCCAATGACTTTATTCCAAGAATCTTTCCAGTGGACAATACCACCTTCTGCTATGGTGGTAGGCTGGAAAATGACCTCCAAAGATTCCAGGTTCCAATCACTGGAAAGTGCACATGTGACCTGATGTGGGAAAAGGATCTTTGTAGATGTGATTAAGGTAAGGATCTTGAGACAGGGAGGTAATCCTGGGTTAGCTGGGTGGGCCCTAATGACACCACCTGTACCCTTGTAAGAGTAGGGCAGAGGGGGAGATTTCACACAGAGGAGGTGATGTGGAGACAGAGGCAGACACTGGAGTGATGCAGCCACAAGCCAAAGAATGCTTTAGGTCTTTAGCTCAGAAGCTGGAGGATGCAAGGAACAGATGCTCCCCTAGAACCCCCAGAGGGGCATGGCCCCCTCGTGACACCTTGGTTTCGGTCCAGTGATCCTGAGTTCGGATTTCTGGCCTCCAGAATGAGATAGAACAAATTTCTGTTGTTTTAAGACACCTAGTTTATGGGAATTTGTTACAGCAGCCACAGGAAACGAATCCAGGTACCTCCAAGAAAACTGTATGCGTTTTTATAGCTAGTGAGGTTTAAGTTCAGGCCACAGCTCTGCTTCTAGAAGAAATGTGTCAGAGCCCTTGGTGGAGAAAGTGGTGTCGTAGGAGTGGGAATCCCTGAGTCAGGAGTCTGGTCTGCCCCTTGCATCCCTCACTTTGATCTGCAGATTCTGGGCTGGTGATACTGGCCCTGAGATCAGTTTCCCTACGTTAAACCCAGCATATATGAGATTAAAACCAAAGCATGCATTCCCTGCTTACTCCCTGGCTTCCTGGCTCCAGAATCCACTCTACGCCATGGAGACAAATGGCCAAAGACAACCACCTGGATTTGTTATCTCCTCCCCGTAAGGGGCTACAGGCTGGTGGGAAAGCTGCTGACCAGCAAGGTCACGGGCTCCCTCCTCTCTGCAAGTAGTCTCAAGGCCATATGCTCCCTCTCCCCTACCTAAAACCCCAAATAAAAACCCTTTCTTTTAGCTTTTCAGGGAGTTTGGGATTTCAGCGTTAGCTGCCCTTTCTCCTCGCTCAGTGCTGTGCAATAATAAAATTCCTACAGGGGCTGGCCCAATGGCCGAGTGGTTAAGTTCGCATGCTCTGCTTCAGCGGCCCAGGGTTTTGCCAGTTCGGATCCTGGGTGCTGACATGGCACTGCTCGTCAAACCATGCTGAGGCGGCATCCCACATGCCACAACCAGAAGGACCCACAACTAAAAATACACAACTATGTACCAGGGGGTATTGGGAGAAAAAGGAAAAATTTTAAAAAATTAAAAAACAAAATTCCTACATTCTTCCACTACATCTGGTGTCAGAGATTGGCTTGCTGTGCAACAGGTGAGCGAGCTCACTTTGGGTTCAATATCACTGGGTTGCACTGGTTCTGACTTTTATGATCTGCTCCTCCCACCTGCCCCATCGCCACACCAGGTTAACACCGTCCTGCCTCGGAACAACTGGTGGCTGCACCTCAGGATGAGCCAGGACAGCTGGTGGGTGGGGAAGAAACCACGTGCTTGCTGCCTGCAACACAAGTCCTCACTTGCTAAGTGTACTGTGCTGAGCACCCGGAAATTTAGGCCCTGCCCCAAAGGAAGAGGTTCTTCATCTTGTTAGGGAGGCAAGAGAGGCACACGGACAGTTAAATGGCTGTACCCGACTTTACCGATCCAAGACAGGCCATGAAATAATATATGCTAACGACCAGGTGAATGGCACAAGTTGAGTAGCACAGGTGTACAATCCCTTATCCACATTTCCCAAAATCCAAAACCTCTGAACCCCTAAGTTGTTTGGTAATTAATCTGACAGTAAGATCTGCCCTACACTGGCCATTTGAAGTGTTTATTTAACCCACTTTGTATGACTATTCATACACTTCACTGTAGGAATATTAAAGCATTTGACCACGGGGCGCTGGCCAGGTCCTGCTGAGGGTGTTAAGTAACAAAGGATGCGACCCCCTAAGATCTGACAGATGCTGAACTCTGAAATCTTTAGCTCTAAGAGTTTTTGCTGGGAGACTGGAGACCTGTAAATATGATGAGTTGAAGCGGAAGGTTTGCCTGAGACCCTAAGGGGACAAATATCAGATACCAAAGATAGTTATGAGACAGAGGTCCAGTAAAACCTACAAAAGGAAGCTGGCTCCTTACTCTGACGCAAGGTATGAAGAGTTACGATCACGAACAGAGCAAAGAGAGTGAGAAAGATCAGCCAGCCATCTCCAGGAGGAAAGCAGGGGGCCCTGTCGGTGGAGCTTGGGAATTTGTGCGTTATCTTGAGGGTAATGGGGGAAAACCGAGGATTTTAAACAGAGGGACATAACTAGGAGCTGGGCTTCCTGTGAACGGCCGGAAGAAGAGTACAAATCAATGCACAAGCATCTCTTTGACATTTGTGTGGTGGCGAAGTGGCTGCTGGGGGCTGGGGTAAACTTGGGAGAGAGAGAGATGCTTGGATGAAGAAATGTGGAGACAGCATGGAAAATATAGTGAAAAGGGCAGGGACACTTACGTGAGGGAACCGCACATTTGAATTTTCTAGATCAAGGGGAGGAGGCCACTGAGAGAAAACAGGAAGACCCATTGTGTCAGTCCTCGAGACTGGACATGTCATAAACTGGAACGCTGGGGACACGTCCAGATCATCTTTGGGGGCATTTCTAGAATGAATTAAGAAGTGAGACAGAAGTAGTTGTTACAGGAGACAGAGCAGGGAGTAAATGCCACAAAAACTGTGTGAGATTCCTGGAAATCCCACAACATCGTGGCGTTTGTTACTCTCCTTTGCCCCATCTGTTTCTGCCGCAGAGTAATTGGTAGTTAAGGGCGGTGCCCAGAAGCGAGGCCTGGGCGTGGAGCAAGGGTGTGGTCTTCCAAAGATAGCTCCGAGGGGAGGGAACTCCAGAGGGAGGGCAGCTTTGCATTGCAGGCTTCGAAGCCCTGAGGAAGGCTTGCTTCAGGGCTTCCTGGGAGGCATGTAAATTTAATGGAAAAGAGATCCAGTCCACCTTCCTGGGGAAACCTCAAGTATGAAGAGAATGGCTTCACGCCCCTCAGTGAGACGCATGTTACTCACACCCATGTGTCCCCTCTCTGGGAGATATCCCCAGTGGTGGGTTTCCTGCCATCCCTGGAGGTCACGAATGTCCTTTGCTGTCTGCTCAGCTCTTCAGCCCGTGGGCCTCTGAGCCCCTCTGTACAGCACAGCAGAGTCTCTCCTCATCTTTGCTCTAGTAGGAAATAACAGCTTCCCTTTACTGAGGTCTTAGCACTGTGCTAAGTGCTTTCTATAGGTTACCTTATTTGACCTTTCAACTCAACAGTATCTTTGAAGTAGGCACCAGTTTTATAGATGAGGAAGTAGAAATTTAGAGAGTAAGTCACAAGCCCAAGTTCAGACAGGAAGGACAGAGAGGGAGATGTGAATGCAAATCTGTCTGGTCCCCATGTCCAGGCACTAGAGTAGACACAGACAACGCCTAAACCAGAGCTTCTGGGAGCTCCACGTCACTGTCTGGCCTAATCAGCTACTGGAAAGCAGCTGGAAAGGAACGAAACCCACGGGGGACTCTGGGAACCAAGTGGCATGCTTCAAATCCCGCCTCATCTCTCAGTAGGTAACCTGGCTGAGTTACCCAGCAGGATACTTAACCTCCAGATGCCTCGGTTTCCTAATCGGAAAATGAGGCTAGTAGTCTCTGCTCCTTAGAATTGTTGGGAGGATTAAATGAAGTGACCCAGGAGAGGACTCAGAACAGCGCCTGGACCCTACTAAGTGTTTAGTAAATGTCACCTGTCATCAGCATCTTCCTAGCATCTCTTCTGTCCTTGAGCCTCAGGGGTGGGGCCCTGCTTGTCAGGGAGCAATTGTCATGAAGGGTGTTGGAAACCGTGGCCAGCTTCCTTCTCGGCGCTTCCCAGAAGTGGTTGTTGTGGGAGAAATATAGCTCTTTTCAGCGTTAGTGTTTATTTTTATAACTCTGAACTCTGCCGTTAGAACTGTCATTTACATCTGAAGTCAAATCACAAAAGCTTCTTGTTCCAAAGGGAACCTTTGGGTGAGAGGTTAGAGAAGAAAGGAGGCATCTCGCTCCTCCCAGAAGAGATGAGTTGCCCCCTATGTGGTAGCCCTCCCGGCCTCATTAATCTCTTTTCTGGTTTCTGCCATGTGGGACAAGACACAGCCCCTCTGAAAAACCGCGAGGACGAGATGTGAAGGGCCTTGACTTGGGCAGCAGACTGTGGAATCTGGGGCTTTAAGATCTGATACAGCAGGAAGGGGCGAGCCCAGTCCAGGCTCTCAGAACGACTTTGATTCTTAAGTTAGGAGAAGCAGAACGAGTCCCAAAGCAGCATTTTCTCCAAGTCTGTGCATAAGATAGGGGCTAGACTATGAAACAGAAAAGACTCAGGAAAAAGATGGTTCTAAAACAACAAGTTCTTTCTGGAATCATGACAGTAATAATAAATGGACTAGATGTGCCAATGACCTCTTCTACGGCCCAGCCGCAGCCAGGCTTTGCATCCCGGGACTGCCTCCGCCGTCAGCCCCCAGCTGCTTGGTCCAGGTGGGCACCTTATCCCAGGCCTGCGCATCCTTAGGTTGGCCCGCAGCTTGGGTCAGGCTTTGCCATGGAAAGGATTCCCTTTCTAAGGAATGTGAGCTAGTGGATACTGAGAGAATGCGGGGATTTGTGACTGGAGCTGGCGGGGGAAGGAAGCTTTGACAGACTCCATGAGGGAGGGTTCAGGGGTGAGACAGCGTGGCAGGCCCCCGCGATCCTGCACGTAAGACGCAGCTCCAAGACAGAGGAAACAGATGCATGATGGAGGGCGAGGAGGCTGGTTCACAGAGCCAGGCCTGAGAGGAGACTGTCAAACTTCTCGCTTGTTAGTGGTGGCTGGGCTCCACTGTGGTTCCTGCTCTGGCTGGGGCTTGACTGCTGGCTTTTCCTAGATCCCAGGGACTTGTACCCTCACCATAAGCCCCCATTCTTTGAGGAACATAAATGAGTTAGTTCCTTCAAATAAATGAACCTTCTAGAAACAAATCCTATCCCTTATTCAGCACTTAACTATGTGTCAGGCACTCCTAACAAAGTACACACATTATCTCATCAAATCTTTACAACCACCCCAGAAAGTATTAGTTGCTTCTTATAGATGAAAAAACTAAGTCTCAGAGGGTAACTTGCCACAGAGCCAGGATATGCTTGTCTATCGATAAGTCACCCATTAAACATGGTATGTTTAGCTCTTTCTCAGTCCGATAGCTAGCTATCTAGACCTGTGCTCTGCAAACTTTAATTTGCATAGGAAGCTCTCTAGGATCCTGTTAAAATGTAGATTCTGATTCAGTAGGTCTGGAATGGGGCCTGAGACCTTGCACTTTCAGCAAACTCCAAGGTGATGCTGATGCTGCTGGTCCACAGACCAAGCTTTAAGTAGCAAAGGCCTAAGTCAGTTTGCCAAAATTAAGCAGCCACTTGGGAAACTGCAGTGTACTTTGGAGGGAGGAAAAGGCAGCTCTGCCAGCAAAAACTAAAACTCTAGAGAAGTGACAGAAACATTACACTTTCTGAATGTGCAATGGGTTTGCTCACATTTCAAGCTGTGAGTTCACTTTGGGGAGTTAAAGTTACTGTTAATTTTGATGGTAGTTTGTTGTTAAGAGTCATTGGATCTTAACAGGTGTAAGAAGTCATTCAAGGGTGTAGTCAGTTACATTCACCTGAGTGGCTCCCTCGGGGATTTGGGTACATCTGACTCTGAACCTCAGACTACAGAGTACTTCCTGTGTTCCTGTGTGGTCTACACAGGTGTGTGCATCGAATCAGCTGGGGTGTGCCTTCATCTAGATGTCTGGGCCCCATCCAGGTGTCCGGAATGAGAAACCTAGGGTGGGGCCTTGGAATCTGTATTCTTAACAAGTTTGCACCACCCCACTCTCATTCCCAAGCGAATCTGACGGGAATTTCTGGGCGAGACGCCTTCTAGGTCCCGTCCACTGCTTGCACTTTTATGATTTCAGGTTCTGCTGCCATCAGAAATACACGAAAAGAGGAGCATCAGCCCAGGGAACCCATAAAGAAAAGTTAAACGCTTAGAAAACGTCATACCGATCAGCATAATGATCAAGTTCGCCGCTCCATATTTTTCTATCTCGTGAATCCAGTGAGGAACAGACTCGAAGGTGGACCGCCGGGTGAGGTCATAGGCGATGATGGCCGCGTGGGCACTGCGGTAGTAGCTTTGGGTGATGGTCCGGAAGCGCTCCTGGCCTGCGGTGTCCCACACCTGCATCTGGAGAAGGGGGGGAAAGGGGATCTGATGAGGAGCTCCCACACCTGATGGGAACTTGCTCACTTAAGCCATCTGAAAAACAGTTTCCTTGTCTCACTTCGAGATACCCAGATTCAGTAGGTCTGGCGTGGGGCCCAGGAATCTATTTTTTCAGTTGCTTCCCAGGGTAATTTGGATGTGCTTTTAGGTTTGGGAGTCACCACCTAAGGGATGCTTGAGTTGGAAGGGTGAATCTAATGTCCTGGGATCTGGTGTTCTTTTGGTTTTTCACCCTCAATCACCCATCATCCAGATTTTGGGGTTTATCTTTTGAGCCTGCCCATTGATACTAATACTGGCAAAGGTGACAGCATTGGCTGAACTGTTTTAGATGTTAAAGGACCACTCAGCTGTTCGCGTTTAGGAGTGTTCCCATAATAATACCATCCAAATTACAGTCCCAAGCGGTAGCAGCAAAGTATACACCCTCCAACAGTATGTGAGGGTACTGTTTCTTCATACTCTCACACTATTTATAGTACTTATTATTTTCTTTGTGAGGAAGATTGGCCCTGAGCTTATATCCATGCCCTTCTTCCTCTTTTTTGCTTGAGAAAGATTATCCCTGAGCTAACATCTGTGCCAACCTTCCTCTACTTTATACGTGGGACACTGCCACAGCATAGCTCAATGAGCAGAGTAGAGGTCCACATGCAGGATCCGAACCTGCAAACCCCAGGCTGCCGAAGCAGAGGGCACGAACTTAACCACTATGTCACCTGGCCTGCCCCAATACTTATTTTTTAAAGAAAGTTTGCAAACATACATGAAACTAGAGAGAATAAAACAACAGGCCCTCATATATCCATTATCCAGATTCAATAATTATCAAAATTTTGACACTCTTGCTTCATTTAGCCCTTTCGGTTGATTTCCTTGAGGTATTCTTTTTTTCTTTTTAAAGATTGTATTTTTTTCCCTTTTCTCCCCAAAGCCCCCCAGTACATAGTTGTATATTCTTTGTTGTGGGTCCTTCTAGTTGTGGCATGTGGGACGCTGCCTCAGCGTGGTTTGATGAGCAGTGCCATGTCTGCGCCCAGGATTCGAACCGATGAAACACTGGGCCGCCTGCAGCGGAGCGCGCGAACTTAACCACTCGGCCACGGGGCCAGCCCCTCCTTGAGGTATTCTTTTAAAGCAAACCCAAGACCTCACATCAGTTCACCCCTCCTTACACCAACATACATCCTTATAAAAATGGACACTTTCTGGGGCCGGCCCGGTGGCGCAGCGGTTAAGTTCGCACGTTCCGCTTCTCGGCGGCCCGGGGTTCGCTGGTTCGGATCCCGGGTGCGGACATGGCACTGCTTGGCAGCCATGCTGTGGTAGGCGTCCCACGTATAAACTAGAGGAAGGGCACGGATGTTAGCTCAGAGCCAGGCTTCCTCAGCAAAAAGAGGAGGACTGGCAGTAGTTAGCTGAGGGCTAATCTTCCTCCAAAAAAAAAAAAAAACAAAACAAAATAAAAATGGACACTTTCTGGGGCCAGCCCCATGGCCGAGTGGTTAAGTTCATGCGCTCTGCTTCGGCGGCCCGGGGTTTCGTCAGTTCAGATCCTGGGTGCGGACATGGCACCGCTTATCAGGCCATGCTGAGGCGGCGTCCCACATGCCACAAATAGAAGGACCCACAACTAAAATATACAACTAGGTACTGGGAAGATTTGGGGAGAAAAAGCAATAAGAAAAAGGGACATTTTCTTACATAACCACAATGTCATTATCACCGCTAATAAACTTTTCAATAACTCTTTAGTATCATTTATTTATTTATTTATTTATTTATTTGAGGAAGATTAGCCCTGAGCTAACATCTGCTGCCATTCCTCCTCTTTTTGCTGAGGAAGACTGGCCCTGAGCTAAGATCTGTGCCCATCTTCCTCTACTTTCTATGTGGGATGCCTACCACAGCATGGCGTACCAAGCGGTGCCATGTTGGCACCTGGGATCCGAACCAGCAAAGCCCGGGCGACCAAAGTGGAACGTGCGCACTTAACCACTGTGCCACCGGGCCGGCCCCTTGGTATCATCTAATATCCAGACTGTATAAAAATTTTCTTGATTGTCTCCAAAATGTCTTTTTACCGTTCTTTTCATTTAATCAGGATCCCAAACAAGATCTGGTTATTACATTTTCACCAACACTTTTTGATCTTTTCTAATCAAATGGGGAAAAGATAGTATCTCACTTATTTTAATTTGCACTTCTTTAATTGTGAGTGAGGATGGGCACCTTTACATGACATAATTTAGGAGCTAGTTCTGATAAAATCTGTGAAAGAGCAGTTTTGTCCAATCTATGAATTGCTTCCTTTTTGTACTTGGTTGTTGGTCTTTTTCTTATTTATCAGAGCTCTTTTCAAATTAAAGAAATTAGCCCTTTGTCAAGTCCTATATTTGCAAATGTTTCTTTCCAGTTTTTCATTCATCTTTTGACTCTATTTATGGTATTTTTGAGTATGTAGAAATTTGACCTTTATATTGTTATATAGAAATGTATACATTTGACCTTTAGATAATTATGATTGAGCAATATTTTCCTTCATGCATTCTGGGTTCTTACTCAAAAGGCTCATTTTCCCATTCCACAATGATAAAAATAAATACTCCCAGGTTTCGTTCTGGTTCTTTTATGATTTTGTGTTTTCTATGTAAATCCTTTATTCCTCAGATGTGTGCTTCAGTGTTAGGAACTCCGGCTAAAAGAGGCGGAGCCGACCCCGTGCCCCTCTGACCTTCACTTTCTTGCCATCGATTTCAAGGGAGCGCACAGTGAAGTCCACCCCGATTGTGTTCTGCTGTGTCTCTGTGTAGACGCCGGATCTGAAATGCTGCACCACACACGTCTTCCCCACATTGGAATCGCCAATGAGGATAATCTTGAACAAATAGTCGACGTTCTCATCAGCTGCCCTGGCTGAGCCGGAGAATTGCATGGCTCTTGCCACCTAGAATGGACCAAGGAAGAAAAGAAGGAATTCAGCGTCTCTTTAGCGAGCACCTACCATGTGCCGGGCACTATTCTAGGCACTTGGGGCCCAGGACAGGACAAGACAGAGGGAGGTCACTGCTTTCATAGCACTGACATCCTTGTGGTTCTGAGAAGGACACTAATTACTAGTCAGGTGCAGGAGAGCTGTCCCACAAGCCCACACCTGCCCTCGTGGGTTGACGTCAGTTTAGAGGCGTACTCTGAATGAAGAGGTTCTACTGCTACTCTCTGCCGGGCCCAGTAGACAGTGAACACTAGAGACCAGGTGCCCCACGCTCCATCGAGTGCCTGGAGAGCAGCAGGATGGCAGAGGAGATGCCCACAGGAGTGTTCACCTGCCATTCATCAGTTGGCAGACATGCCTACTGTCATCCTCTCTTCATCTCACATGGGAAGGAACGCTCCCAACTATCGGAAGACTGAATGTCCAGGCAACCAGCAACCAGGGCTGACCAGATCCGACAGAGAAGTCAGTTTAGGGAGGACTGACATGGCCTTTTTCTTCTGTTTGGCACCTAATTTTTCTTGAGTAGGAAATTAGGATTTTGAGACTATTCAAAATGCAAACTGTGGTTAGAATGTTTATGGTACACTTTACCATAGGCCTGAAAATAACGTTTCTAATGACAGTGTTTCCCAAACTGACTGATTACATCAGAATTATCTGGGGGAGATAATTAAAACTATATATTCCTGGAGCCCATCCCAGAATTGCTAAATAGATTTAAAAACATGCACACACAAATATGCACACACTTCCCAGGGGATTCTGATCACCAGCCAGGTTTGGGAAACGTTGATCAACACAATCACTCACCTGAAACTTTATGCCCACTTTCAGCATCTCTGCTGAAATATCCACCTATGCTTCAATATCTTTGATCACGAGCAACTCACTATCTCCTGAAAAAAATCCATTTTGCGTGAGCAGCTCTAACTTGCATGGGGTTGAAATGGATCTCCCTGGGGTTTCCATCAGTTGACCCTTGTGCTACACCAGGACTCGGCAGATTCCTCTTCCACATGATGGCCCCGTCAGATATTTGAAGCAGCAAGCACATCCCCTCGGGGCAAACATCCCTAGGCCCTCCCACTGTTCTTCATATGATATTGTGTTGGATCTCCTCATCAAATGTCTGATAAAAATACATGAAATCTTATTCCATTTGATGGTTAAATTTGATGTGCTTCTGCCTTCTTCACTCCTCCCAGTTTTATTCTTTCATTTTCTCTAAAGTCATAGAAAAGGACAAGTCTATGTCATCACAAATTAAAATGCACACAAATATCCAATCTGTGTGTAAAAACCTCAAGCTCTAAATGGTGAAGAAGGATCCCATACCTCTCTTGGACGCCTCTGAAATCACCTATAGTTAAATGATCCAGCAGACAAGAGATACAATCAAACCACTTTTTTTCCCTCTGGCTTTTCAAATAAAGAAAGCTATTCCACTTCCGGCGTCTTATCACTGCAACTTGAGCTGAAATCTTCCTTCCATGTCTCCCCTCCTCAAGTAAGTCCTCATGTTTCCATGGAAGTCCCCTTTAACTTAGCCTAATGCCCTGCAAGCAGAAAGGAGCAGTGTCCCCCGGCCGGCGCCCTCCAACCCGCATCCCGCAGCCTCCACCTTCCTGGTTCACCTGTTGCTTACCTGTCTTTCTCTCTCACCTCCGCTAGCAGGTAACGTTCTCTTTTCTCCTTGTTTTCCTTTTCGGCCCTCGGTGCCCCTTCTTCCTCCTGCCTCGCTGCGTGGTGGGAACTGTAGTTCTGTCCCCAGGTGTCAGGTTTAGGTGGCCTGAGAAAGTGAAAGGAAAGTGCAAACCCTCCCACCGCCCCCGGGCCTGGAGCTGGAGCTGCCGTTGGGTACAAAGCACAAGGTGAGGCGCTGGCCAGCACAGCCACGCAAAGTCCGCTTCCCTCCGATGTTCCTCACCTAGCAAAGCCCACACAAAAGGACTAGCCAGTTCACTCAGCCAATACCTATTAAGCCATCCTGTTTCTTCTTTCTGCTCACCTTCTCTCGGGCAGCCTTCATCCCCGATTTTTCCTGCTGTCCCTTGTTTGGCTGGGGTGGGGGGTGGCTAGTCGAGAGGACACAATTTAAAAGAGGATACGGATCTGGGTGTTGAGTCATTTAACTGTTTTGTGGACTTGAATAACTCTTTCTGAGGAGACAGTGAGAGAAAGGAGATTATCAAAGAGAAAATTGAAAAACTAAAAGAACTTTAAATTTGTATGGGAAGAAAGAGCTGGAAAAAAAATTTCTGTTTCCCTCCCTCAAACACTCTCTCTCAGAACAAAGGTTAACTTCCAGGTGGGAGGAAACCTAGAGTTTATCAGTCCCCCATGCTGGCAGGGGAAGCACAAAGCTGAGGTGAATATTCCCTATTTTTTTCCCCACAGAGTCTGGAAGAGTTACCGCCTCTCATCTCATAGGGACTAGATTTCCTCCACCATATAGAATGTAACATGTAGGCAGTCAAACTATAGGCACAATATGCAAAACAGAAACATGTGGATTGATAAAATATTTAAATTGGTATAGAGTTTTCACACTGTGAGCTGCATCCTATTAATGAGTCATGAAATCAGTTTTAGTGGGTTGCAACCAGCATTTTTACAGAAGAGATTAGGGTAAAATTTCAGACTGTATCTCATGTCGTAAGGCCAAGTATTGTTTTGTGAAAAGTTTGGGTCAGTTGGATGTATGCGTGTGTGTACTGGGGGTGATGTAAAATGTATTTCTTACTGTGGGTTGAGATCTACAAAGACTGAGAAGCACTGAAATAGAGGCCAGTTTATTCACCATCCAAGAACGTTCCTTTCTATGATTCCTTCAGGGAACCTTTAAAATATGATTTATCTTATCCCAAATTCCGTTTACACATCTTTAGGAACCTCTCTTTTGGGTAAGAAACCCAGTGCTGGTAGGTAGAGCAAAAAAAAAACAAAAGACAGAGCCACAGTCAGCCGTCTGTGACTTGGAAACGAAATGTAGGTCAAGATCCACCACAAATGTAAGGGCAGGGGGCAGGAGATAAAAGGCGTTAGATGTCGATGTCAATGAGGTTAGGTGTCAAAATGTTTTCTTCTTCTCCTTGTGGCTACTGTTAAAGAAAAAAAAAATTCAGCTGACTCACATCCAGCACTTGCAGAGCATCTAAAAGTAGAAATCAAACGATAAAATGTCCAGATGGTTATGGAGGTCCCGGAGAGATTCTGCCTCTCCCTATCCCGACCCTCGGCACCAGACCCTCTCCATCAACATGACTACGAGTGCCAAGAGCATAGCTTGGGCTCTGGGGAAGAAGGCAGTTGACCTGGGTGTGGTGATACGGGTTATATACTTATTTTATACACACACACATACATATATGTATATATACACACATATATTTCACAATATATATATTTTACTATTTTAGCCATTTTTTTTCAAAGATTGGCACCTGAGCTAACATCTGTTGCTAATCTTTTTCTTCTTCTTCTCAAAGTCCCCCAGCACATAGTTGTATATTCTAGTTGTGAGTGCCTCTGGTTGTGCCATGTGGGACGCCGCCTCAGCATGGCTTGATGAGCGGTGCCACATCCGCGCCAAGGATCCGAATCAGGGGAATCCCGGGCCCTGAAGTGGAGTGTGCAAACTTAACAACTTGGCCATGGGGCGGCCCCTATTTTAGCCATTTTTAAGTGTACCGTTCAATAGTATTAAATATAGTCATATTGTTGCGCAACCATCACCACCATCCATCTCCAGAACTTTTCATCATCCCCTGCTGAAACTCTATATCCATTAAACAGTTACTCCCATTTCCCCCTCCCCCAGCCCGTGGTAACCACTATTCTCCTTTCTGTCCCTATGAATGTGATTTATATATATATTTTAAACCAGATGTTTATTTATTTATTTATTTTTGGTGAGGAAGATTGGCCCTGAGCTAACATCTGTGATATCTTCGTCTATTTTATGCCCAATACCGCCACAACGTGGCTTGAGGAGCAGTGCTAGGTCTGTGCAGGATGGGGATCCCTGAACCCCTGCCTGTCCCCCTCCTCCCAAGCAGAGCGGGTGAACTTAACCACTACTCTACCAGGACGGCCCCCACAATACATTTTTTAAAATAAAAGTGAAACATTTGGCTGATTTATTGTTACTCACCCTGATATCACATTTCCCTAGCCACACACACCCTCAGGCAACTGGAAATAAAAGTACCACTGTGTTGTGCAAAGGCAGATACAAATTAAAAATAAGAGGCTTAATTCTCCCTGTTGAAAGTAAGGGGAGAGATACCCTCCTCCCTTTTCTTTCAATATTTCTTTCTCTTTCCTTTTCAAATATATGTATATCTTTATAATGGCTAAATAACCTCGGGCAGTCTCCCAGCTCAGGAATGTTTCCTCCAGGCCCTGGCAGCCATCTTTCGAAATGCAAACATCCAGGGAGATAGTGCCCCTGACTCCCAGTTCCTGTGGGAGGGGAGCCTAACTTCTGTGCATGCCTTGCTCCAATTTGCAAAACTCTCTCTTGTCTTAAAGATATGAGAAGTTTGTTTCTCTCCTGGATAAGCCAACACAGGTCGTTTCCCCAGTCACTGTGATAAAGTTAGGACAAACTATGTGTAACAGAGTGTCCAGTCAAGTCCTCTCATCTGAGGACTAGTGACTGTTTATCTTGAGAACATGCATGTAATGGATTGTGTCTCCTTGGCTATACGAGGGGGCAATCTCTTAGTGCATCGCCAGCGACGTGCATCACGTTCTGGTTTAAAGCTTTTTCGATAATAAAACTGTTTTCTAATCTACTACCTTTGTGGAGAGGTTTTCTGGGTTAGGAGAAGTTTTTTTTTTTTTTTTTACATTATATTTCCCCAGCAGTTGAAAGAGCCCAGTAGGGCATAGGACCCCTGTTCAGCCTTGTGCGTTCTAAGGCCTTTAATTTTTGCTTGAGGCTGCCAGGATCTTAACATTCATTTGTTTGTTTGGGTGGGGAGAACAGTGAACGATACTGGCAGACTAACGGCCCTGTCTTTACCGGCCACTGTCTTGAATTAAACAAAATCTAAAGCTTACGCCCTCACGGCAGGTCCGTAGCACACTTAGCAGCACGTTACTTTCTATAAAAGCAAAGAGCGAATAAAGCTTTTTTGAAAAAAGATACTCTATACATCATTTCTCCCCAGATTATGTCTTATCCTCCCTCATTGCCTTTTTCCTAACATTTCCGGCCGGTGTTCCCACCCTTCCCCAGTAGCCGGGTCCACAGAGGCCTTCGCCCTGCCATCCCCTCCCACTCCCTCTCACTCTGGCCCGCTCTCACCTCCCGCAGATGAAGCCGCGCGGTCGGACTACAATCCCCAGCATGCCGCGGGGACGGGCGGATCACGTGAGCGCCCGGAAACCCTGGCCGCCGCGCGGTGGGTGAGGTGGCGACGGGGGCGGCGCGCAGCGCAGCGGAGCCGAGCGAGCGGAGTCGGGGATCGGAGCGCGGCGATCACTGTGGGTCTCGGGTGCGCGAGCCGCGGCGCGTGGGCCCCGAGCCGAAAAGGACCGAAACCCGGCTTGCGGCGGCGCGTGGGGCCGCCGCACGGGAGGGCAGGTCCGAGGGGCTTCCAGGGAAGGGGAGGGCGATGCGGAGATGCAGATGGTGGCGTCCGGTGGGTGTGGCGCCGCGGGCAGGGCCGGCCGCCGGCTGCTCACTCCCTCCGCCCCGGGCCTGGCTCCTCGGCCCCCCGGTGCTGCGGGGCCTAGGGGGGCCGGCAAGGACCGCAGCGGGAGGAGAGCGGGAAGATCCGGGAGGACTCCGGGGGAAGCTGGCGGCCGGGCCCGCGCCAGCGCGGCGGCGGGGGCTTTGTGCAAGAAAAGAGCTTGTAGTGTAGACCAGGGGAAGGGATACTTTTCAGGTGTGGTGGGGAAGCTTTTGGAAAGGATGTACTGAGGCCAAAGAGGGAGAAGGGTCTTCGGAAATAACTGGGTTTTGCTTTTTGGTAACTACCCATGGTCTCAGTCAAGGAAGTTGGTCAGATTGCTTATTCGTCATTCCCTCAGGATTCTTATCTACAGAACGTGGTCTGTTTATTCTCACTTTTGACAGGGAGTAATGGGAATGTGTGCACAGGGTTTTCGTGTTTTCCTGAAATACAAGACTGTAGTTGATCTCGTGGTAACTTTTACTGAAATGTTCTTAGGGAGAAGAATATGTTCCTGGGGTGAGCAAAATGTGACTCTTAATTGCCACCTTCTTTCTTCAGTGTCTTGGTGCTGAATTCTTTCTTTCCCATTTGTTGGATGTTTACTGTGTGCCAGCCTCTTTGCTAGGAACTCTCTATAAATGATCTTATTTAATCCTTAAATGAGGAAATTGAGGCTCAAAGAAGTTAAGTGGAGGGTCTTGGATTCCAACTAGAACTTTAACGCCTTTTTGTGGGCTACACGTGGCTTCAGATGACTTCATTCTTCTCTTAACCTTTAATTTCCGGTGTCTGCCCTAGAAAATAATCCTGAAACAATACTTTTATAAAATTCAAGTTGATGCCGGGTCTTGTTGCTCACCAGCTGTTAGGATCAAGTGTATTATTCATTGTTTCAGGTCCTCATTTGTCCCTTTCATCAGTGATAGTAAAATGTCACAGCAATGACTGTTGGCTTGAGTAGATGTCCTTTGGCTGGGCGAGAGAAAGGTTTTTATCTTGAAAACTAGCGTTTGGAATGTTTTCCAAATAGGTAGGAAGAATGTAGTTTTGGAAACCCTGGAATAAGATGAGAGAATTTTACAGATAAGTGGTAGGTATTCTACATCTGTGGTAATGAAACAATTTAAGAGGAGAGGAAAATTACAGAAAGGCTTGAGTGTTGAATAAAAGGATTTATGTGGTACAGGCAAACAGCTTCCAGTGAGATAATGTGGGATAAAAAGATCCTTGTGTAAGTGTCGAGCATTGGGGGCTAAATTACAACGTACGCAGTATAGTCAAAATAGGTGAGCTCAACTATCTATTTAATATTTTTCCACCTACCTCTTTCTAGTTTGAATACACATAATCTTTTTACTTTGTAAACGTAAAAACTAAAGTCTGGGGGGTTAAGTAATTGCCCATCTACTGCCCTTCTCGTTTGTATAAGAGAACTGCTATTACTAATCAGGTATGTTTTTTTCTATCCTAGATTTATACCTGTAAGTTTAAGGTGAGATATGTCTAATTACTGGGATATTTTATATTTTAACCTCTCCTCTCATACAGTGTAACATGGGGTTTAGGGTGAGGTCTGGGTTTGAATGCTTGCTTCATCTCTTAGGAGATAGTACTTTCTAAAGTCTGTTTGCTCCTCTGTAAGCTGTTGTGAGAACGAAAGGCAATAATGCCTGGCAAGTACCTAGCACAGAGCCTGGCACTTTGAAAGCATTCAGTCTTGGCCTTCAGTCAAGGAATTCATTCCTTCAGAACGTCTTTATTGATCGTTCTAAATGCCCTGCTAGGTGCTGGGGGTGTGCTGTGGACTTAAGACAGAGGAGGCCACTGCGTTTACGGAGCTTACAGGTGAACAGTAAACGTGTAAGCAGTGAAACCAGATCATTAGATTGGGAGAAATGCTGTGAAGGGAGGAAACAGATGAAGACGAGAGAGGTAGTAGCTGAGGGCGACATTTTAGATAGGGCAGTCAGGGCAGGCCGCTCCAGGAGATGACATTTGAGGAGGAGCCAAGAAAAAGAAAGAGCCAGCCATTTGCAGAGAACCAGAAGAGCATGTCAGGCAGTGGAACAGCAATCGCAAAGGCTCAAAGCAAGAAAGGGCTTGGTGGTTTCAAGGACAAGAAAGGGATTAGGTATGGGGGAGGTTGTAGTGAGTGTGGAGGAGTGGTGCTGGTGAGGGTGGGCAGCGAGATGGGCAAAGAGTAGAAAGGAAATGTGCTCCTCATGGTGTGTACTGGCAAAGAACTGGAAATCACCCGGATGGTCGGTTGGAGACTGAAATGTGGGAGCTCTGTAGGTGCACATGTGGGTGAACCTCTGACCTCAGAGAAGTGAGGAAAAAAAGGTGCAGAATGATGTGTGTTGGGTGCTCCCGTTTGTGTATATGGGAGTGTGAGGGGCTACGCCTGGAAGGTATGCACAGGTATAGCTTCTGCAAGAATGCAAAAGAAACTGGTAGGAGCACAGGGTGTCTTGAGAACAGGGAGGGAGATATCACTATATACCCTTTGGTGTCTTTTGAATTTTCTACCTTATGTGTATATTACCTATTGAAAATTAATAAAATAATTAAAACCAAACCCAACCTCTCCAGTCATTGCTCAGGCAGTCCCCTCCTTCGTCCTTACCCTCCTTCCACCAACCCCAGCCGTCAGCTCTCCTGCTCCCTGCCCCTTCGCCTTCCTTCTTTACTACAGAGGGCTGGGGTAGACAGGTTTTGGAGGCTATGGCAAAACCTTTATGTTTTTATCTGAGTCTTGGGAGGCCGTCAGAGCATTTTAAGCAGAGGAATGATAGCTGATTTATATCTTAAGATATCTTTCTGGCTGATGTGTGCGGAATGATGGGGGCTGGAAAAGTAGATGTAGAGATAGTGAACCCTGCAGGAGGCTGTTGCAGTAGGCTTGGTGGGAGGTACAGGTGGTTTATCTTAGTGGTGGCAGTGGGCGTGGAGAGAAGAGGATGGGTTTGGGATATGTTTTGCAGGTAAAAAAGACTGGACTTAGTAAAGGGTTGGATGTAGAAACTGAGAGAAAAGGAGAAATGAAGGGTAAGTCTTAGTTATCTTGGGCAACTTGGAGGAATGGTGGTACCATTTGCTGAAGTGAGGAATGCTGGGGGAGGAATAGGTTTGGAGGGAGGAGATGAAGAATTCTGTTTTAGACACATGGAGGGATAATAAGTGGTATATTGGCCTTATTGTTGGGGACCCTGGAGGGTCTGAGTTAGAGCTATAGATGTGGGAGTCATTGGCGGGAAACCATGGTAGTAGATGAAAGAGGAGAGAGAGAGGTACTGGGAATTTAAAGAGAGGAGTGTGAAATAGTTGTCTTAGAGGTTGACAAAGCAGAATTATTAGGGAAGTTTAGACTTGCCGGGCAGTGTTGCATGCCTTTTGTGGTTTGTGGTTTTGAATCTAAAAAGTGAAATCAGCCTGCTTGTGTGATTTTTTTTCTCTAGCAAAACGCAACTGCTTGGGCACAGGAAAGGAAGACAGAGGCAAGCAAGAAAAAAGGCCTATCAGGGGGATAGTTCTGATTCTAAGTTTGTTAAAGAAGGAAGTGAGGACAAGAGGAGGGTAATGGATAATGGAAAAAAATGGTGAGGTGACTGAATTGGGAGCCTTGCTGAGGTAAAATGACTGTTGGGGGTGAAATTATGAAGGTAAACAGATTTCTGGAAGGAAAGTAGAATGTTTGAAATCTGGTTTGGGAGGTGATGCAACTACTGGTGATGACAAGGATCATGTTTTGACCTTGTGGGTTTTTATTGTGGGGTGGAGGAAGAGATCGGTGGTGAAGAGGACGGGAACTGATGGATGACCCACCTGGATGTTGAAATGAGACAGAAGCCGGGGCGGGGGTGGGGGCACAGTGAGGCAGGAGCTGTCTGCAGGGGGAGGGACCGGAGATCAGTAGATGATGCTTGTGAGGGGCAGTGGGCAGTAAAGCCTGGGGTGTGTGTTTCAGAGAAGCTGGGGTCTTGCAAGGAGGAAGAGTGGTTGTGAGAAGAAAGCTTGCTGCTCCTTGAGAGAGAGACCTCAGAGGAGGCAGGGTTATCTAGGGGTAGGCAGGAGGCCGCTAAGGCAAGAAAGGCAAGGAGCTCTCAGAAGAGCGTAATGATAGAGAGGGTTTATTAACTGCGTATCTCATTTCCAGAGAGCATGGTAAGAAGGATTGGGGTGGAATGAAGCCTGTGTCAGATGAGGTGGATGGGCACAATGGGCATGGGGTGCCAGTTGCTTCAGATGTGCTGTCTCCTTTTCTACCCATCTTTCCCCTTTCTACCTTGTATATTTTCCCGAAATTTTCCTAATACAAGACAACTTTAAATCTTATTATATTTGCGTTGGAATGGACTCTAAATATCTACAGAAAGTGAAAATTTTTTGAGGCCACCCTGATCACGTGGTGGTTAAGTTCACACGTTCTGCTTCTCGGCGGCCGAGGGTTTGCTGGTTCGGATCCCGGGCGCGGGCATGGCACCGCTTGGCAAGCCATGCTGTGGTAGGCGTCACATGTATAAAGTAGAGGAAGATGGGCATGGATGTTAGCTCAGGGCCCGTCTTCCTCAGCAAAAAGAGGACGATTGGCCGTAGATGTTAGCTCAGGGCTAATCTTCCTCAAAAAAAAAAAAAAACGAAAGTGAAAATTTTGTAATGTTTTGTGTTCCAAGGCATTGTTTTGTTAGGGGGAGATTGCCTTCTGTCTGGACAGGTTACATGTGAAGCCATCTTTCATTCAGCATCTGTCGCATGATATGGATTGTTCCATTCTGGAAAATACGTTGTGTGGTTGATCTTCCAGGACCCCAGAAAGCTTCATTACAAATCGGATGAATTAGTGATTATGAACTTGCTTTGAAAAGTAGAATGTGGCTCAGTGATTCTGGATCCTTTCTGAGGGCAAGGATCTTATTTTTAGTAAGTTTTTTTTTTTTAGGAAATTCTTGTTCTTACTTGATCAGTATTCAGTATCCATCAATTGAGAAAATACTAATTGACAAGCTACTGTGAATTCAGAAACACTTCAATGAATTTTGGTTTTATTAATTATAACAGCATTTACATACACTTAAAAAATGTTGGACATTAGTTCAGTCTGTGTTTAGAGCAGGAAAGAAAGTGGTCCTCAGAAAGTAGGATGGGCTTGACGGATTCAGACTCGGCAGAAGCTCTCTGTGCTTCCCCAGGGCCCCAGAGCTCACAGGTGATTAGAAATCACTTCTGTGATGCAGGGGAGGTAAGTGTAAGGCATTATTAATAATTATTCTAATTACATAGGACCAGATGTTGTAATAGTATTCATTTTAAATGGCATTCTGCCAACAGCCAGTGAATGTTTAGAAGTATTTTCCCAATGTACTTATTAAGCCTTTTCTCTCCCATCACTGTAGCTTAGGAAAAGGGGGTTTATTTAGAAACTCAATCCAGATGGTCTCCCACAGCTTGGTAGTCATTTAAAGCCATTAGTATAAACTGTGCAGCCCTGAAATGCACAACCATTTTTGCCAAAGCAATGGAATCCCAATCTGTTGGAGTGTACATTTTTGGAATTATTATCTGATAAATCATAGACTTTCATAACCCATACCCTTTCCTCTCATGAAGTACAGTGTTTTGAGTTGTGAATGTGTTCAATTCAGAGAGCTATGATTTATAAAGAATGGTTAAAGCCTTGGGTTGCTCCACTTGGATTTCACGTTTAATTTGGGGGATGGAGGTAAATTTAGTAGTAACGCTAATAGCTCTTGGTTTTGTAGCCTCCTAGAATTACAGACAGAAAGTTTGCTTAGATTTTGTGAGTGGAATTTTATAGTCTTACTTGGCTCATAATTTTTTTGGTGAGGAAGATTGGCCCTGAGCTAACACTGTGCCAGTCTTCCTGTATTTTGTATGTGGAACACCGCCACAGCATGGCTTGATGAGTGGTGTGTTGGTGCATAGCTGGGATGCGAACCTGTGAACCCCTGGCCGCGGAAGCAGAGCATGTGAACTTAACTACTACGCCACCAGGCTGGCCCCTCATAATTTTGTTAATGTTTTTCAGGAAGAAGGATTAAATGAAATCAGCTACATTTTACTGATGTGGGATTAATCCTAGGCAGATCAGTTGCTAAAATAATTGTCTTAGTACCTAACATACGTTGTTTAGTTTAGTCTCACAACTCTCTGAAGAGACTGGCCGTTTTATAGACTACCATCTGTGATTCATACAGATTGACTTGTAACTAAGGGCTCACAGCCAGTACGTGAAACAACTATAATGTTTGTAGTATAGTTTAACCGCCTCAACTTTGTTCCTTTTATCTAGAAGTTTCAAGAATGGTCTTTTGGCTGGTCTCTCAGCATTTAATGTTTGGGAGATCTACCAAGCTGTGGCTAATGAAAACAGCAGAATGGTGGCAGTTACAGGGAACCCAGCCTTGAGGGCAAAGCCCTGTGATTGCTAATGTTAGTACTGGGAGCTCTTGACTCCCCTACCTTGACTATTGTAGTATATTTATAATACAAGTCATTTTGCTTATTAAATGTTTTTCCTAATATGCAGATAAATTTTAGGACTTTTCCACTGCTGTGGATGTTTCCCTTCCTGATTATAAAAGTAATTTACATGTTTATTGTAGAATTTTTAGGAAACTATATAGAACATTAAAATTACCCATAATCCCACTACCGGAGACAACTAGTATATTCCTTATTTATTTGTGAATATTATGTAAACATAGAGTTGATTGATATATTTGTGTCATCTCCCACTATTTTCACTTGACATTTTCTCATGTTATTAAAAGGCCTTAATTCATCATGTCAAATAATTACTTAGTATTTAGCCATATGGATAGATCATAATTTATTTAATTGTTCCCCTCCTTGCATGTTTAGGTTGTTTCTGCAGACTCATAACTGGAGACGTGACATTTAGATGCTCACGTTATACTTAATCTTGGGTTTCAGAGCGAGGATGCTGTTTTCAGAGAGGATGAAGGAGAGGTGAGGGGAGGTAGTGGAAAGAGATGGCACAAGAGTGGCCTTGGCTCTTTCCCCTATTCTCTTATGACCAACACAAAGTTCTTTTCTTTAATATAAAAAAGCTCCTTTGACACCGAAAACTACCTTTGTTTTTAGACCTGACTGCATCTTTTATTTCTTTAGGAATAGATCCGTGGAAATTGAGTTTTTGTGTCAGAGGCTCTTGATGAACAGGGCCAGGTTGTCTTCCTGGAATGTGCTAATTTTCACTTCCATCAGCGGCGGAGGAGAGTTCAGGAGTCATTAGACCTTGAGCTGCGTTGAGCACAGTCTTTTTTAACTATGCAAACATTTTCTTATCTTAATTAGCATGTCTCAGGTTACTATTGAGATTGGAACTTATATTTGATGAGTTTAATAGCCATTTCATGTCTTCTGAGTCGTCTATTCATTTCCTTTGCTCATTTTTCTGTCAGAACTAGTAATTTTCTTATCAGTTTGTATGAGAGTTCTTTCTATTAGGATGTAATTTTTTGTCAAGGATTTCTTCTTAAAGGACTAGCTACTAGCTATAAAATGTAACTATCAGTCTGGTTTTCTGGTGTCAAATAGCCCATGTGATTTTTTTTTAGGGTCTGATTATATGCTGACTGGTTATAAGTCTAAGTAATTCAGTTTTTTATAATCTGTCTATTTTGAGTAATGTTAATAATGTGTTATGTCTTTCCAGAAAGAAGAAATGATGTAAACCATTCACTATCCAAACTTTAAGGTTGAAGGTGGGAAGGAAGGTCAGGAAGAACATGGGCTGGCCAAATATTTTTCAGAGAGGAACTCTGCTGTCCCGGTTCAGCCATCACCACATCGTCGTTTTCCTGCTCACCTTCTTCAGGTAAGTGGGTTGCTAACTCTGATCTCCTGTTATTTTTGTTTTTTCCTTTTGAGGGAGATATTTATTGCACGGCCAGTGGTTAATGCAGTGATTGGCATGGGCTTATCGTGAAGTAGGCTGTTCCTCCTCTTACTCTTTTTGATAGCTCTGTGCAGGAGTTCTCAAGGGTTATTTTGCCCATATTTGGCAATGTCTGGAGACATTTTTGGTTGTCATGGTGGGGGATGAGGAGCTACTTGCATCTAGGGGGTAGAGACCAGAGATACTGCTAGCCATCCTACAATGCACAGTACAGCTCCCCACAATGGATAATTTGGGGGGCCCCAAATGTCAATAGTGCTGTGGTTGAGAAACCCTGATCTAATATAAAGTCCTTTATTTGTTAAAACGAGGATCGTGAGAGGAAAGGATGTGCATATTCAGGGAAGGCCCTGGGCCTCCTGGAGCAGTAAAGATGGCACGAGACAATTGTGAGCGGCTGGGAACTCACATGAGATCCCTGAGTGTCAGCAGCCCTGAGTAGGCAGCACCGCTGAACCAACGTCCATGTTTTTGGTTCTGTGGCCTTCAGTGGCTCTCTTTAGTGGTCTCTAGATGACATGGACCAGGCTATTTTGGTGTTAGGGGCATGTTATTCATAACCTTGTGACTCAACTATTTTGATTATTTCTTCTGAGTAGATTTTGTTTATTATTAATCTTTATTGAAGGCACCACAAATGATGATGATTTTTTTTTTAAGGCAGAAACTAGGAAAATGGTTCTCTAGTTATGTGAGAGTCGATAGGCAATTTTGGGCGCTTGGTTTAGGGGATATCCATTTGTAGGGGTTGGGGGAAGCATCAATATGAGGGAAAGACAGGACCCAAGGCAAAAGCTACTGAGTGGCTAGTGCAACGAGTGGCCACTAGTCGCTAAAGACTTAAAATTCTTTACAGAACCGCAACCATGATTTAAAGTGGGTTGGGATCAGTCGTGTCTCCATCTTCTAGGTCCGGGGATAAGTTGTGAGTGAACATGGGGGCGCATATTGAAGAAGACTACTTAATTTTTTCTTTTGCTTAGCAGAGGCTGTTTCAATTGGTAGCTCTTATAAAGCAGTGCTTTTTCCTTCTTTTTTTTTTTTTAAAGAGAAGAATTCTAAAGTTGAATAAAACAGACGGGAATATATCTGTGAGTTTATTGAATGTCGTTTTCTTTGCTGTTCCTTCAGCTGTGTTTCTTCCCTCTTTTGTAGTTATTCGTTGCTCCACGCGTCAAGAAAAACTTTTAGCAATGTCAAGGTCAGCATCTCTAAGCAGTGGACCCCAAGTGCTCTTAACAAATCAGTTGAACTGCCTGTAGAGGTGAGCAGAACAGTGCTGGGATGGGCTTAAGAAGGGAACCGCGCCCACCCCTAAATTCTTCAGTTCTGTTTTGTTTGTTCATCCACTTAGGACTCTGAAATGGCTTACTGTTTCCTATGGCCTAAAGTCCAACTTTCTGCCCGATTTTTTAGCTTGCCCTGATTCAGGCCTGTTTTACCATTCCAGCCAGCGTATTTCTCACTGTTTGGAAGACACACAATTCTGGCTGGGCTGTTTTTTTTGTTGAGTTTCACAAGTAGTGTGCTCCTTTCTGCCTTTGAGATTTTGCTCATAATCTTTTGTATCCTCTTTCTCCGTCTTTCCACCCATCTCAATTTTGCTTTTCCCTTTGTGTCAAGATAAAAATACCACTTTTTCTATTAAATAGATTTTTTCCAGCTTCTGCTGATTTTCCTTCAGAACCGTGCACATTGTGTGTTACATAGTTTAATGTCTCGGTATTTACATACTTTCTAATGGGTTCATTTGTTTGTATCTTGCTTAGGAGTCTTGAAGTCAGGGAGTGTGTATCCGAGTTCCTTGTATTCATTGTGGACCAAGTAAATTCTCTGATGACTGTTTGGAATGGGGATGCTATTCCTTATAGTACCCCATCTCAATACACAAATCCACTCCATTCAATCTTTACCACATTATTCGAGTTCTACATATGGAATTATGGGTATATATTAATACTCTTAGCATGTTTTTTATTTCTTAAAAATTATTTCCCCTATTTGGACCAATTCAAAGTTGACAGAGATTTGAAGGTTGTATAAATATCCCCCCAAAATGTAAATAAGTTATTCAGTCAATTGCTTATTGAGGATCTGTCTTGCATAAACACTGTTCTAGGCACTGAAGATACGAAAAAAAAAAAGGGCCTGTCCTCAAGGAGCTTACATTCTAGTGGAGATGCTCTTGAACAATTTTTCTTAAATTTAAGTTATCGGGAACTTGTAAAAGGAAAGGTGTTAAGGGTAGAGGGCTAAATTTCAGACTGAGTCTTGACTCACTGTGCTGTGTGCACAGTGAGTGTGTCTAAATGATCCTTAACTGACTTGTCACAAACCTTTCAGATGGGGTGGCCTTAGAGAGGTCATGCGCCTAACCTCGCAGCCAGGATAAAATCTTTCTTTGTCATTATTGAAGGATGGCCACCCAGCTTCTGTTTTAACTCTTGTAGGGAGAAGGAACTCCCTGTTTTCTCAGGTGGGCAATTCCATTTTTACTCAACTCTCGTTGTTGGGAAGCTCTTTCTTATATTGAGGTAGAAGTGTTCTGCAGTTTAATTTTGATCTTGGGTTTTATCCTGGGCCGTGCTTACTAAGTCGATTCCTGCTGCATGAGAGCCTGTTGACTATTTGAAGGAAACCTGTCTCCCTAAGTTTCTCTCATTGAGGCCCAACATCCCTGGTCCTTCACCTGTAGTTTAGTGATACCGAGCACTAACTGTGGTGTTTCAGGTACAGTCTGACCAATGTATAGAACAGTAGGATTTGAGTTAGGCAGTAAATGTCTGGTTATACTGCCTAAGGCTGCCTTTGCTGTTTCGGTGACTGAGTTGGGGATCCCCAGGACCACCCCCAGGTTTGATGATTCACTAAGAGGACTCATCATATAGTCATACGCACAGCTATGGTTTGTTACAGTGAAAGGATACAGAGCAGAATCAGCAAAGAGGCAAAAAAGTGGGGCAAATTCTGGAGGCACCCAGGTGGAGCTTCCCGGAGTGCTCTCCCGGTGGAGTCCCATAGGACGTGCTTAGTTCCTCCAGCAACGAGTTGTGACAACACGTGTGAAATGTTGTCTACCAGGGAAGCTTATGAGAGACTCAGTGCCCAGGGTTTTTACTGGGGGCTGGTACCCTTTACCTGGCATGTACCAAAATTCCAGACTCCCAGAAGGAAAGCAGGTGTTCAGCATAAACCCCATTGTTGGTATAACCAGTTTAGGCACAGTGAGCCACTCATAGCAGAGACGGATGGAACCCTCCCGAAATCCAAGTTCCCAGGTCAGCCTTTTTGAAGGAGAGCAGTCTCAGGCCTGCCAGCTTAACTCTTTCCTGCCAGTGACCATGTCACATTATTACCTCTTCTTGGACTTGAGTTAACTTTTCTGCCTAGCTGCTTATTTCCTTACTCTGATTGCTGCCAAAATAGGTTCCACCATTCCGGTTTTTCGGAACTACAGATTAAGTAGTTTGGATGGACTGGTCATATAGATGGCAAGCTCAGACTTGTCCTGGACGTCTTTGTATTTCTGGACCTGTCCTGATGGAGAGCAGTGCTGACTCTCTGTTCCTTTCTTTAGACTTTAAAGTCTAGGTGTTTTCTTTCCTGAAGCCTGTTGCTGGGAGGGGAGTGGCTGGGGTGACGCGTACCTTTCTCTCCTCCTGTGCTTTTGGGTCTGTAACTGTCTGAACTCTAGTTTCCCTTTGAGACTTTCTTGTTCAGAATGGAAAGGTTCTTAGAACCAGAAGATTATTTAGAATTAGTCTGAAAAATGTTTTGTTAATATATTGTTAAACATTTCTTGTGTCCTAAATAGCATCCTTGAAACATATTCATTATAGCTTTCATTTTTATGCATAGCTATCTTAGATACTTTACAAAAAGAACTAAGCAGACATAGTCTCTTTACCTCGAGAATTTATAAGGGATCCCACTGACGTGGATAGACATTAAAAATAGTAAGTGAGCATAACATAAAATCTCTGTTTATAGATAAAAAAAGAGGTAATGGTTAAATCTAATATTTGAGAACAACTTGCCTGAAAGCTATAAACAAAAATTTGTTCTGTTAAATTGAAAAACCTTCCATCTTCAGACGCACAGCCCTTCCATGAGACTAGAGTAAGAATCTGAAGTTCTCTCCGGGAGAAGGAAGCAGGGTTCCGGGTGTTCTCAGCGCTCCAGCGCAGCCTCGCCCTTAGTAGATTCTCACCTGCCCCGATACCACTCACCTTCGGCAGAGGCCCCCTCACCCCGCACATAGGTCTGCTTTACCTCATCCTCCGCTCACCACTTCAGGAAGCTTCCGTGTCAGTTCCCCCACCCCCACGCGTAGCCCTGTGACAGAGCTTCTCACTTAGGAAACCCACACTCTGACCTCGTGTGTGCACATAAGTTCACCCTTCCAGGAAGTGCCCCAACGTGTAGCTGTGGTAGTAGCTTACTCCAGCCCCTCCCCGCACGACACAAGAAAACCCTGCAGACAGACAGGCCAGTACCTTCACGGGATAATCGTGCCTGCGTGCAGCCCGCTCGAGTCACTGTCATGTGTGGGATTTTAGCATGTTAAAGTCATTTCATTGGTGACTTTCATTACTCGCCGGGTGATTCATTCTGTACTCGGACCGTTTTCACCTCCTGGTGTAGTCGTCCCTATCTGAGCTGTGTGATTGAAGTCAGTTTGCTTCACTAGGCTTTCTTCTGTTATCCTATTTTGGAATCTTTTTGTTAGTCCTGCTTTGTTTTTTTAGGTTTGGGTTTTGTTTTGTTTTCTACGTGTTAAGTAGGCAACCCAAAGTATATTTCAGCTGAATCCTGGCAGTGAAGCAGAAGAAAGCTGTTTAAAATCTGTCAGTTCTGGTGAAAGGCAGACGGCAGGGAGTTTGGGTGACTTCCTGAGAGACAAGAAGAGCCCCTGAAGCTTGGAGCCGCTGCTTGAGGCCCCATCTCTAGCCGGCATTGGTGTGTGCCTGGCAGTGCTCAGTCCTGGGTGCTCACGAGCCCGGATGGCGTCAGGGTCAAAGTTTGTGGTCTGAGGGAAAATGTGGCAAAATAATTCTGACTGGGGAAAGAAGGGCCCAGTTGGCTTGTTGAATGCTGATCCATCTCCGCTGTGGGAGCTGCCTGCTTGTCTCTCTTGACAGCAGGATGTGAGGTGGTGTTAGAGGAGAAGACCGATGCTGTAAGCCTGACAGAAGCCAGTCCCAATACTTGACAGTCAGACTTTATTCCTTTTTAATTTGGGGATTTTACTTTCCATTGAAGATTTTTTTATTACTGGTTGTGATTTTTCTCTTTCATATTCTAAAGTTCAAATTTCTTTTCTGTAACAACCCATCTCAGTTACCATTTAGTTTAGCGGTTCTCTAACTTTTTGGTCAGAGGATGCCAAAGAGCTTTTGGTGATAGTGGTTTATACTTCTAGATACTTACTGTTTTAGCAGTTCAAACTGAGAAATTGAAAAATACATTGGTTTTTTTAGTTATTTTTAAATGAATTAAATAAACCCATAACATGTTAACATAAATAACATTTTTTGAAAAATGACTTATTCAAAACAAAATCACTTAGTGAGGAGAGTGGCATTGATTTACATTTTTGCAAATCTCTTCATGTCTGGCTTAATAGAACAAAAGTGGATTTTCATATCCGCCTCTGAATTCAGTCTCTTGCAACATGATCCTTTGAAGTATATGAAGAGAATTTGGCCTTTCACAGACACACGGTGGAAAAGGGAGAAGTATTTTAATAGCTTTTCAGTTAATTGTGGATATTTGTCTTTGATACTACATGAGAATATGACAAGTGGCGATTTCTTAAAGGTTAGTTGTAATGTGGAATCTGAAACTTTATCAATTAACTTTTTATACCCTTACATTAAGAGCCATTGTCTATCTTGTACTTTGAGTGGATCCTGAAGTGACAGGTTCGTCTATTCTTTTTTGAGGAAGTATCCGCCAGATACCCAAATCTGGATAAGTATAGCTTGTCCGTCAATCATTCTTTCAAGTAAGAATGACATTCTAGCTTGCAGCTCACACAACTGCACAAGTGCTTTTCCTCATGACCCCCGTGTGATCCTGGTGTGCAGAGTGCTTCGTGCATGTTCTCCATTGTCACATAGATTATTAGAAATAAGGGTCCTCAGGGGCCAGATTTTATAAAATTAATAATTTTTACTGCTTGACAAATAATTATTGAGCATCTGGCATGTGCCAAAGACATTCTTAAGTGAAACTGGCTTTTTTTTAACTGTGAGTGTGACCACAGAGAACATGATGGTTAATAGTCCCATTTGGTGTAACTGCCTTGATTCATGCTAAGGTGCAGGAGTTTTACCCACCACGGCTTTTGCACCATCAGTGGAAAAGTTAAAGGGAAGAAGCAAATAGTACTTGAGTATTATGCAAATAGTTTTGCATGGTGTGTTTCCTTCTCTACGAAGTGCAGGTTTGCTTTTTGCCACGTCACCAGGTCTCTGTGAGGGTGGGTGGAGGTTGTACGAGAAGGTGCTTCGAGGAGTGGAGAGCACTACAGAAGTGGGCATTTACTTGTCCCTGTGTTGCCGTAGGTCTGGAACAGCAACCATTTGTTTCCCAGTGCGGAGGAAGCCACTCTTTTCCTCGGAACTCTGGACACTATTTTCCTCTTCTCCTATGCTGTGGTAAGTGTTAGAATTCTGGGGTGTTCAAATTGAGGAAAGATGTAAAAGGAAATGGCTCCAAAGCTTAGATAGTTCAAGTTCATAAGGGATTTTGAATTTGCTGCCTGAGGAATGTTCAGTATTGCTGAAGTGTATATTTTGTGTCCTTCCCATCCACCCACCCATCCATTCATTCATTCATCCATTTGACGAATATTTACTGAGCATCTGGCATGTGCCAGGGACTTTTCTAGTCGATGGGAATTCATCAGTGAGCAACACAGGGAAAATCTCTACCTTTGTAAAGCTTATGTTCTTCGGGTGGGAGCTAAGGGAGACAAGCAGTAACACAATGCTATAAATAAGTAAATTACAGAGTGTGTTTGAAGGTGGTAAGTGCTGTGGAGAAAACAAAGCGGGAAAAGGGACTAGATAGCCCCTGGTGGGGGCTGTAATTGAAGTAGGGTGGCTGGGGAAGACCTCGTGTAGGAGGGGGCATTTGAACAAAACCTGCGGTGGGTAAGTCAGGTCCGTGTGACTGGAATAGGGTGGCAGGAAGTGAGGCCAGAGCAGCGCTGGGGCTCAGATCTGCAGGGCGTTGGTGCCTTTCTCATCGCTTTAGCTTAACGCTGAGTGAGATGGGAGCCCTGGAAGGTTGTGTGCAGAGAAGAGCCAGGATCTGCCTTCTGTTTGGGCAGGCGCACTTGCTGCTCCAGGAGATGGAGCTGCAGGGCAAAGGCAGGAACAGAGAGGTCACTGTTAGGCTATTCCCATGTGAAGGTGAAAGGTGATGGTGGCTTGGGTTCACGGTAGAGGTAAGAGAGGTGGGGAGAAGGAGATTTTAGTTGTGTTTTGAATGTGGAATATAAGAGAAAGAGAGGTATCAAAGACAGCTGCAGGGCAGAGGTGTCACGGCAGGGTGGAAGACCACGGGAAGCGGAGGCTTTGGGGAAATTGCTGTTGCACACGTTGCATTTGAGAGATACCTGGTATTGCACAAATAGTGAAGAGCAGACCCTGGGTTGTATGAGTCTGCAGTTCAAGGTAGAGGGTCAGGCTGGAGGTACAAATTTCAGTGTCCTTAGCATAGAGATGGTTTTCAAAATTATGAGACAGGATGAAATCATCAAGAGAGCAGGTGAGGACAGAGGAGAGGTGTGAAGACTGAGCTGTGGCTCAGTATTTAGAGCAGGGAAGATGAAGAATGGGCAAGGGTGGCTGAGATGGGGCAGTAAAGGAGGAGAACCGTGAGAGGCTGGTGTCGCAGGAACCACTCTGGGGGCGGGGGCTGGTTCTCTGTCTGAGGCTATCTTCTCCGCTTACGCAGCCCGCGTTTCTGTCTGGTTGTGGGGAACGTCTGTGGTGGCTGCTGAATTGGAGCTGTGGGACCAATGGTGGCAACAGCTGGAACTGTGCACTGTGGGAGCAGTCTGACCTTTTCTCCTAGCATCTATTTCCTCTCTTTAAAAAATTTAATTCTGAATGTCCAGGTGATGTGGAATACTGGGTGAAAGTCTCAAAGTAATTGCTAAGTGTTTGTGTCTGGGTAATTATTGGAAAATCTTTTCTTCAACGAGGCGACTTACAGAAACAGTTGGAGCGGCTCTTAGATGATTTAGCCTAGCTTCTCACCCGGGACAGTTTCTGTGCAAAGTCCCAGTACACTGCCATTCAACTTGGGCTGGAGCGCTCCCTGCGAGCCGTCTCTGTGAGCCTTTCATGGGTATTTTAAGAGGCAGTGTGGTCCAGTGGGAAGACCAGCTCTACCACCGTCAACTAACTGTGTTAAACTTGGTTTTAAAATGGAGTTTTAAAACTTGGTTTTAACCTTTTTAAGATACTTAGTTTCCTCATCTATAGAGTTGAGATGATAATACCCATTTATAGGATTAAGTAGATTTAGGACATAGGAGATAAGTGCCATGAAAAGTCAGTGGTTATTCATTCTTTATATTGAGCTTCATTTCCTTCTGTAACTTACAGGTATTTGGAGCAACATGGAATAAATTGATTCCCTAAACTGAAACATAATTGAGAGATTTTCTTCACCCCCTTTAATATGCATAGCATTAGACCATGTGAGTGGCAGCTATAGAATATAGGATCTAATACTCACAGATGCCTCTTTTTTGTTTGAGGAAGATTGGCCCTGAGCTAACATCTGCCACCAATCCTCTTTTTGCTGAGGGAGATTGTTGCTGAGCTAACATCTGTGCCAGTCTCTATTTTGTATCTGGGATGCTTGCCACAGCACGGCTTGATAAGCAGTGCGTAGGTCCATGCCCAGGATCCAAACCAGCGAACCCCGGGCCACCGAAGCAGAGCGTGTGACCTTAACTGCAACACTACCAGGCCAGCCCCACACATGCCTCTTTTGAGGTAGTAAAGCTTAATGAGGGAAAGACATTTATTATGACATTTTTCGTCTAAATTTTCTCTAATACAGTCAATTTATTAGAAACAAAACAATTTAGGTTTTTAGTCAAGACATTTATTCATTTTACGTATTTGTGGAAGGGACCTAGAGTGTGTCGTCTTAGCTCTTTAGTCTGCCTTGCTGCCATGACCTCAGCATTTTAATTCCTGCCACTCAGTGGGAGGAGAGCAGAAGGCAGGACATTTGTACCTGTCTCCAGCTCATTATTATACCTCCCTGCTCTCCCTGCCTGTCGGATTAAACAGGCAACAACACATGCGCCCTAGCAGCTTCCGTTCCGCAGGACATGTAGCACATCTTAATACGAGTGCAGATGGCTAAGAGGACTCCCTCTGGGAAAGCAGATAACTGGTGTTAGGAGTTAATCTATTCTAGAAAATGAAATAGATTTGTGTGCTCATTTTATTAGAATAATTCTTGTGGGTTTTTTCTTTTTTCAGTCTCCTTCTAGGCAGTTAGGGGATCAAGTGGAACCAGAGTTTGCAGTGAATTACCACATCTCAGTGCCTGAGATGTTTATAGCACAGTGGGCAGAAGCCCATTGTCATTTCATGAAACTTTTGTGAAACTGATGTAGACAGCTAGTCTAGGCGTGATGTCTGTCACCCTAGTGTTGTGTTTGCCCATCTATTTTATGATGCATCTTATTTTTTTCAGGCTGTGTTGTTGTTCAGAACTGTAAAATAAAGTGCTTTATTTTTAGGGCCTTTTCATCAGTGGTATCGTTGGGGATCGGCTTAATTTGCGATGGGTCCTATCTTTCGGCATGTGCTCTTCTGCGTTAGTGGTAAGTTGGAAAGGTATTTATTATTATCATTATTATTATTATTATTTTGATCAGGCATTTTAGAATCCAGGTAACCCCCTACTTCTGTATGTAGAACAGAATAGTAAATTAATCTTCAGTTTTCTAATCCCCCGTGTGCCTCTTCAGTTAGGGGTCTTTTTAAAGTACAGTTCCAGATCAGGCCCCTTCTTGACCCTCCGTCACCAGTGAAGTCTAAGCATAAACAGCGTGACACTCAGTGCTCCCTGGAGCCCGTCCCAGCCCCTCTACAATCGTGTCCATCACTATGCTTCTCCACTTTGCTCTGGCCCAACTCACCTATTTTCCCTGGCCCTAGCGGATGCTGCTCCTTTCTCCCTCACTACTTTTGTTCCTGCTCTTCTCCTGCCTTGAATGGCCCTCTTTGCAGCTCTCCATAGTCTGACTCAGCTCTTCTCAACCAGCTCGAGTCTCCTTCAAATCACTGGCCAAATGACACTTCATTCATGATGCCTTCCTTCGCTGACCCTACTCCTGGGGTAACCCGTCCCTCTTCTGAGCTTTGGCGCCTGTGTTTCTTTGAAGGCACTTTTATTGTCTGTTACTTAGCCTACTTCTTTCTGTCTCTGTCTTGCTTGGGAGTCTGTAGCATCATGGTTACGATCAGGGACTTCTGGAGACCTGGGCTGCCTGTGTTTTAGTCCTTCTGCGATTTCCTAGCCATGATTTCTCTGCGCTTCAGCTTCCTCATCTGAAAAGTCCGTCCTCCTGGGGTTGTGGTGTGGGCTCTCTGAGTTACTGTGTGTAAGGCGTTTGGAACAATGCCTGGCTAATTAAGTGCCATGGAGGGCACATCCGATCTTGAATCAGCTCTTTTTTGCTTACTAGTTTCTAGTGAGGAATTTTTGGTGATGGAGTGAAAGCATGGGTTTTAGTTAGACCCTATTTATTATTGCTTCTCAGTGTCTGCCATTTGAGCGATTGAAGCAGTTTATTTGTTCATGAGCTGGTCACCCACACATATATACATACTATTTTAAAACGTGTTTATGCACTTTCTTGTTTTTTTTTTTTTTACATTTTTTGAAAAATTGAAGTATATACATAAACCCACCCTTTTGGTGTATAGTTTTGACAAACGAGTGTAGTCGTGTAACTACCACCCCTCCCTTGTTCCCCAGCCTCTGGCAACCGCTGACCCTTTTACAATCCTTATAGTTTTGCTTATTCCAGAATGTCATGTGGCTGGAATCATACAGCATTATACATACCATTCAGCCCATGCAGAATATTCCCAGAATAAAATGTCCACTCGAGCAAAATGCCTAGAAGAAAGCAGCCACTTGAATGCTGCTGAATTACTGAGCAGGTCACAAGTCACACTGATTCCCTTAGAGCCGCAGGGATAACAGTAGCCGGCACTTCCCGGTCCCCACGATGTGCCAGTCCTGTTCTGACCGAATTTACACACGTGAACCCAGTCCCCACAGCAGTCCTCCACAAACACGGGCCCGAGGAAGAGGAAGTAGATGTAAAACGAGGGCTTAACTTTTTAGAGCTGAAGACGCAGCCTGGAGGGGTGATCATCAGTGAGTTTTGTGTTGTTTGACATCTCTGCCTTTCTGGCCGGTGGCGGTTTGGTGATTGTCTCACTCACCTGGTGCTGCTCCGAGCAGGAGCACCCGAAGAGTCAGCCACACGTCTCTTAGCCCCTAGACATTTGAATGTGTCCTTCACGTGGTCACTTCACGCGGATGTGTAAGTGGTCGGCAGCTAGGTGTGCTAAGCACGTGCGTGTGGGTGTTACATGTCCCTTTCTCTCTTCTTCTCTAAGGTGTTTGTCTTTGGCACTCTCACGGAATGGCTGCACTTCTACAGCATGGGGCTCTACTGCTGCCTGTGGATTGTGAACGGCCTGCTGCAGTCCACTGGTTGGCCCTGTGTGGTTGCTGTTATGGGCAACTGGTTTGGGAAAGCTGGGTATGCCACTTCCTTCCTCTTTCATTTCTCCAAGTGTTTTAATATTGGCTTATTGAGACTTGTCAAAGTCAATTAGCTGGATCCCTTGGACACTGCCAACGTCTTCCCTCTAGTTTAGAAAGTTAGAAAAGCTCAGGGAGAGACAGTTCCCCCTCAGAGTGTACTGGAAATGGTGCGGACCTTAGAGATGACCATACACAGACGATCTAGCCCCAGCAGACACTTGCATCACACCCTCCCAGCCATGGTCAGATTTCAAGTGTGCTAAGACAGTACGTCTCAGTTCTTTTTTAATCTCCCCTTTAGAGAACATGAATATCTCATGTGCCACCCCATCATTTATCTCCTGTGGGTTTTGCCTTCTCTTACCTTGTTTAAGACTCTATGATCTAGTTTAACCTTCTTACATTAAATAAAGATAGGGAAACTGAGCCCAAAAGCTATCTGTGGAACTTGCCTAAGGTCAGCCAACAAAGGCAATAAGATGCAGATGAAGAATGCCAGACTTTGGAGTTAGTTAAATTGGATATTTCCCCCCTAAACCTTCAAATAGTTATTAGATTATATTTGAGTTTGCGTGTGGGGTGGGCCAAGGCGTGAGGGTGGGCACCTGCTAGGCCACCCAGGAAGAAGAGCCATGGTTAATTTTCAGGTAGGAAAATAAGTTGAGATGCCCAAAGACGGGGCATTGTCGTTTATCATTGTTTGTGACACTCTGATTTCAGGAATATTAATTAGGATGCCTGTCATTTTTGCTGCGTAACTATTTATGTGTTGTGAGATGCACCTTTACTTTGCCGATGGCTCTGTCTTTTTAGTTTACTCTCTTATGTAGGGACCCGTGTATGCATCAGTCATGATCCACCCACCACGGTGAGGAGTGCATGCTCTGACTCACTCCTCTCGGTTTTCCAGCTTCCTCTTTTTCATAATGGGAGTAATGAAGCTCGCTGACTAATGCTCTGTAACGCTGTGAAAGTTCACCTGTAAAATGTCTTGTGGTTGGAATAAGCCCCACTTAATGAGAATGCTCTTGATTATATTTCATTGTGCTAGTGAGTTCTCTTTCACTCTAGCATCATTGGTTTAACAGAAATGATTTAAGAGATACTCATTCCCCTATAATCCCTTAGTTTTCTTTGGGAGTAGGTGATACCGTCTGCTCATGGGCTGTTTATTTTTAAGATTTTTAGGGGCCGGCCCCATGGCTGAGTGGTTAAGTTTGCATGCTCCGCTTCAGCAGCCCAGGGTTTCGCCAGTTTGGATCCTGGGCGTGGACATGGCACCACTCATCAGGCCATGTTGGGGTGGCATCCCACATGCCACAACTAGAAGGACCCACAACTAAAATATACAACTATGTACTGGGGGGATTTGGGGAGAAAAAGCCAAAAAAGAAAAAAATTTTTTTAAGGTAATTTTTTTCCATGTGTGAGTTTTGAAGATTATACAAAGGCTGCTTGTTTATTGTAGACAAACTGGATAATATAAATGAACAAAGAGAAATAAAGGCAAAACCACTTGAAATCCTATCGCTCAAGGATAACCACTGTGACATGCATCAACTTGAGATAATTCTTATCTGAACTTTTACAGATTGGATGACACTGGGTATTGGATAGCAGTGACTGGACAGGCTGACCACTTCATTATTTCTGTGGATCAGTCTCAAAGGAAAAAAAAATTCAAGAAAACCATTATGGCTTCATCTTGAAAGACACACTTTTTTCTTAGCCGAGTAACACTTGTAAGTGAAACCGATGGTGTGCTGCGTGAGACACAGTGACTTCCTGTGAAACGTAACAGTAAATCACAAAGTGCCAGTAAAACTATAACAACTTGAAATCTCGCTTATTTTTAGCCAGTTTCTTGTAAAATCGTGTCTTTGGTCAGCCACTGTTACTCAGAGCCTGACCTTCCAGCTCTTCCCCCCAGGGCCCTCTTGATAGGTCTCAGGTATTTTAGAGGATGGGGACATTTTAGCAGGGGAGAACCGTAGAGATTAGTTCAAAGCATTTGTTTTCCAGGTGAAAAAAGTTGGGGACACTGGGCCTTAGCTGGGACTTGCTTGAGATTACTCAGCTGGAAGTGGCAGGGTAAGGACTTTGGGACAGACTTCATATTTCACTGGACAGTGTTATCTCCCTGTTCATTTTTTAGATTCCTTCTTTCTTTTTTTTGAGGAAGATTAGCCCTGAACTAACATCTGCCGCCTGTCCTCCTCTTTTTGCTGAAGAAGACTGGCCCTGAGCTAACATCTGTGCCCATCGTCCTCTGTTTTATATGTGGGACACCTACCACAGCATGGCTTGACAAGCTGTGCGTAGGTCCGAACCTGGGATCTGAACCAGCGAACCGCTGGCCGCCAAAGCAGAACACGCGAAGTTAACTGCTGTGCCACCGGGCCGGCCTCTCTTTCTGTCTTAAAGAAGTTATAAAAATGTTTAACGGCTGGCCCCGTGGCCGAGTTGTTAAGTTTGCACACTCCCCTTTGGCAGCCCAGGGTTTCACCCGTTCGGATCCTGGGCCTGGACATGGCACCTCTCATCAGGCCATGCTGAGGCGGCATCCCACACAGCACAACCAGAGGCACTCACAGCTGGAATCTACAACTACATACCGGGGTGTCTGTGTGTTAGGGGAGGGGAGGGTGGCGCGTGCTTTGGGGAGAGGAAGAAAATAAAAAAGATTGGCAACAGATGTTAGCTCAGGTGCCAGTCTTTAAAGAAAAAAAAATTCTAAACCTAACAGTGTGTTATTACTATGTATCAAGTAGAATAAAATATAAATTTAAACATTAAAAAAAGTAACTTTTCCTACCTCCTTTTTCTTTCACCAGCTCTACTGCCATTGCCTGCGTTCAGAGCTAATCATTTTTCTCCAGGACTGTTGTAACAGCTAGTTTCCTTTCCACCAGACTCCTCACCTACCCATCCATCTTTTTTTTAACGGCTTTATTGCAGTATACAATAAGCTGCACATGTTTAACATGTACTATTTGATGAGTTTTGGCATGCATACACCCGTAAAACCATCATCACAATTAAGATAATAAACATGCCCATCCCCCCAAAAGCTTCCTCACGCCCCTTGGTAATTCCTCCCACCCCTCCCGCCGCCACCCCCACCCTCCCACTGCCATCTCTAGGTAACTACTGATTTGCTTTCTGTCACTTTAATTTGAATTTTCTAAAATTTTATATAAATGGCATCATACAGTGTGTACTCTCTTGTCTGTCTTCTGTCAGTCTGCCTGATTATTTCGAGATACATTTATGTATATTGATACTTCATTCCTTCTTATAGCTGAGTAATAATCCATTGTACCACAATTTATCTGTTCCCCTGTTGATGAACATTTGGGTTGTTTTCAGCTTTTGGCTGTTACAAGTAAAGCTACTGTGAACGTTTGTGTCCAAATCCTTGTATGGACGTAAGCTTTCACTTGCCAGCATAAATGCCTTGGAGTAGAATGGCTGGGTCCTATGGTAGGTGTCTGTTTATCTTTTAAGAAACTGGAAATCTCTTCCAAAGTGGTTGTACCATTTTACATCCCCCCCCCCCCCAGCAGAGTGTGAGGTTCTAGCTGCTCTGTAGCCTTCCAGCACTCGCTGTACTTGGTCTTTGTTGACGTTAGCTAGTCTAGTGGGTGTGTAGTGATCCCTCATTTGGTTTTAATTTGTATTTCCCTAGTGTCTGATGATGTTGAACATCTTTACATGTGCTTATCTGCATCTTATTTTTGTGTGTGTGAAGTATCTATTACAATCTTTTGCCTCCTTTTCAAAAACATTTTATTTGAGATGATTTTAGATTCATGCTCTTTAACATGTTATTGCATTGTCTGTCTTCATATTATTGAGTGTTGAGAGTTCTTCATATTCTAGATGCAAGTCTTTTTGTCGGACAAGTGATATGCAAATATTCTATCCCAATCTGTGGTTTGTCTTTTTTAATTCTCTTGACGGTGTCTTTCAGTGAGCCTCAAATTGAACTTCAGTATAATAAAATCTTAGAGTTAGAAGAGACGTGGTGTTTTGCCATTTGGGTGTACTTGAAAAAACCCTTAAAAGACAATGTTGATTCTTTACAGTGTGAACTTTCACTGTTTTGGCCATTTTGTGTTTGAAGTGCACACAGAACCCCTTCTGATTCTGTTGTCCTGTTTTCTCCTGTTCCCATCTTAGACGAGGAGTTGTTTTTGGTCTCTGGAGTGCCTGTGCTTCAGTGGGCAACATTTTGGGAGCGTGCCTAGCTTCTTCTGTTCTGCAATATGGTTATGAGGTAGGTATTTCTTTCTAGGTTTTTCTTGAGGTATATATATTTTGTTTTTTAGGAAACAATACTGCGGCCATTTAAAACTACCTAGAGCTGCGTTTGGGTGGGGCAAAGCTTGTATTAAAAGTGGACAAACTTTTGATAAATTCAAACACATAAAAAAATTATTCATGGGAAAACACCCAAGTCTATATAATCAACCAGGAAAAAGTACTTGCAACTCTTTACAGATAAAGAGCTAATCTCCCTAATAGATAAAGAGCACCTGCAAATTGATAAGAAAAAGACTAAGAACACACAGAAAGAAAGGTAATGAATTGGAGCTCTTAGTTTATGAAAAGGAAATAGACATGGCTTATAAACATACAGGACGTTCCATTTCACTCGTAAGTTAGTCTTTCGTTCAATAAATATTTATTAAGCTCCTCTAAGTGCCTGTAGGCAGTAGAGAATAGAGCACTGGCCAAAAGACCAAAATATGCCCCTTATAGAGCTCAGGTGTTAGTTGGTGGAGAAATGCAAGTCAAAACTAAAAGAACGGAAGGAAAAAAAGAAAGGAAGGAAAGAGAAAGAGAGAAAGCAAAAGAAAGAAACTACACTGTACACTTACTAGATTGCTAAGAATCCAGAAGTTTGATCACGTTGTGTTTATGAGGACGTGAAGAGACAGGCGTTGTGGTTGCCAGAGTCAGTAAACCCTGGAGGGTCAATATGGGACTGTCAGAGTTACGGCTGCTCTGACCGAGCAGTTCAACCAGCAGGAGTTAATCCCTTGGGTGAAGACACTTCGACTTGTACAAAGTGATATATCTACAAGGTAATTTATTTCAGCATTCTTTGTAATAGCAAAAGATTGATAACAATGTCACCCAATAGGGAAACAGACTATGAATCATCTATTCAGCAGAAGGCTGGGCAGCTGTGAAATAGAGGTAGGATGCCCAGCGAGTACTGACAGGGAAAGAGTTCAGTGGTGTGTTAAGTGAAGAAAGCAAAACGGTATTGAGTGATGCCATGTGCAAAATGGAGGAAGAATCAAAAAGGATATATTTGTATTGGTTTGAATGTTTCTAAAACACTCTCTGGGAAGTAAAAATTAAATGACAACGGTGGTTGTATGTGGGAAGATGAGGGCCGAGTGGATGGGAGAAGGGGTGGGTGGGAGACTTTTACTATACATCTTCTACTTTTTCATGCGAATCATGTGAATATACTGCCTATTCAGAAACCTAAATAATTTAAGTAAGTTACTCATTTAAAAAGTAGATAAAGTTTTAAATGGCCCACCAAAGGTTTCGTCTCTGAAGAATTTTGGTCTAGTCAATGTCAATGGAAGGTCGCTCCTCTGTTCACTGTCTACTTTCCTCTAGGCTTCTTAGCTTCGCACCTGGGTTGTACCACCTGGTGCAGACTGGAGTTTCCGTTCAGCTTATGTGCTGCTCCAAGTTTGACTTCTGGAAAGACTGCTTTAGTTTTGTCACTGACTTGTTAAAAAATTCAGACTGTCTATCCATGTCAGGCTCCATTCTCTGTTAAATGCAATTCAGCTGTGCAGCCTGGCTTTTGAGAACGTGATCTCCATCATCAGCTTTCCAGATCAGTCTTAGTCCCTGTCACCCCAGCGGAAGCCCACTGCTTCGACGTGCAGAAGGCTTTCTGTCTCATCACACCTGTGCCTTCGCCTCAGTTGTGCCGAGAAAGGTGGTCAGTTGCTTTTTCAGCTCCTTCTTAAAACATCGTCTGGCTACTTCAGCCTCTTTAGCTGTTTCCTTCTCAATTCCTATGTGTCTTTCTTAGCAGGACTCCGCCTTCTCATTTACTCAGCTACATGCTGCCTTATATTATTGTTTTATGTACTGTCTCATCCCCCCGCCTGGATAGGATGTCTTCAAGGCAGATGCTGTCTCTTGTTGGAGGCTATGTGGTGCAAAGAATGAGATTTTGGGAGATAGTCCTGATTTCACAATTGTCCTAGTACCACTCAGTATCCAGGGGACCTTAATTATCCTCTCTGAGCCTCACAGAGTCGTTGGGAAAATTAATGAAAAAACACAAGTGAACCCAGTTCAGTACCTGGCACAGACTCAGCACCTAGCACTCACTTCCCACCCACCTCCTCCCCCACATGTGCATCTGATGAACATCCCAGGTGTGTAAGAAGCACCTCTCTCCTCTCTCCTCCAGTATGCCTTTCTGGTGACGGCTGCTGTGCAGTTTGCTGGTGGGATCATCATCTTCTTTGGACTCCTGGTGTCACCAGAAGAAATTGGTGAGGAGAAGCTCTCTCTTCTTTTCTATTCAGAGAAATCTGAGGCCAGGACAGTCAGTCTCTTTTCCTAGGAGAACTGTGAGCTCCTTTCAGTGAATTAAAGGATCAGTATTGCTGTTTGTGTCCTGGAGACACTGGCTGAGCCTGGTACAGCTGCATGCTTGAGGGCAGTGAGGCTCACCTTTTATAGATTCAGGGGAAACTCGTCATTGCAAATAAGTTTTATAATTGAGACACAGGCCAGAAATTAGCAAGGATGTATTTTCTTTTTTTTTTTGAGGAAGATTAGTCCTGAGCTAACATCTGCTGCCAGTCCTTCTCTTTTTGCTGAGGAAGACTGGCCCTGAGCTAACATCTGTGCCCATCTTTCTCCACTTTATATGTGGGATGCCTACCACAGCATGGCTTTTGCCAAGCGGTGCCATGTCCGCACCCAGGATCCGAACCAGTGAACCCCGGGCCGCCAAAGCAGAACGTGCGCGCTTAACCTCTATGCCACTGGGCTGGCCCCCTAGCAAGGATGTATTTCTAATTTCACTTCTTGAGACAGATTTCTTTTCCTTCATTAAAGTAATTTAGTTTGATACTTATCGGTTGTTAAATACAGAATATGTACAAGTGAAACCACAGAAGCAAAGAGATGTACGATTTTTCTGTCTTTTGAGTATTATGACACAGACATTTCAGTTTAATAATATGTAATTAACATTTTTTTGTATATAACAGAGATAGTGTGATGAAGTTGAAGAAACATTGCTTTGAAGGCAGATAAAGTAGAATTAGAGTCCTGAGTTTGTTGCTCATTAGCTATGTGACCTTAATTGACCTTAGTTGACATTAGTCTCTGAACCTTAGTTGCTTCTTCTGTAAAATGGAAATAAAAATAATGTCAACCCCATAAGTAGTGATATATACCAGGCACTTAGCCCAGTGCTGTTTACCCAAAAGGCACTCTGTAAATGTGGCTGTCGTTGTTGTTTTAGGTCTCCCAGCTATTGAGGCAAAAGAAAATTTGGAAGAAGATTCCCACAGGCCATTAATTAATGGTGCTGAAAATGAAGATGAATATGAGCCTAATTATTCAATTCAAGAAGGAAGTCCTATTACTCAAGTCAAGGCAATAAGCTTTTATCAGGCTTGTTGCCTTCCTGGAGTTATACCGGTGAGGACCCCTTACCACAGCCAGCGAGATGTTGCAGCCTGGGTGTGAGCTCTTCCTGGGATAAAGCATCTTTAAGTATTTAGCTTCTCCGTGGTACTTTATTTTAGGAATATCTGTTCAGAGGGATATTGTATAGTTCCCCTCAGCTTGTTTCTATATTGACACCACTTGAAATTTTATCTGATATCTAAATCAGGGGTCAGCAAAGGGGCTCTTTCCTGTGAGGAGCCAGATAGTAAATGTTTTCAGCTTTGTGGGGCCCGTGCAGTCTCTGCCACAGCTACTCAACTCTCTAGAGAAAGAAACAGTGTGGACGGACGTGGAACAAATGGGCACAGCCAGGTTTGGCGCATGACCCTAGTTTGCTGCCCCTGATCCAGCATGCGAGTAAGAAGGCAAGATTGATATTTTTATGTAGGTATTTTGGCCTATTGAAGTATTATAGAATTTGTATGGACTAAGTAGGGTTTTGAATGGTTCATTAAGTCTGTCTTATTTGCCAGAGAGAAAAAAAATAGTCTGCCCTTTTGTTAAAAGACCCAGAGCAGAATACTGCACAGTGTTTCTTGGTAATGCATTCCAGTGTTTCCACAACCTTCACCGTCGGGAGAGCTCTCTAACATCTAAACTAAATCCCTTCTGCCGCCGTTTTTCTGTCTTGGTGTTTTGGGCACGCTAGCAGGGGAGTGGAAGTTAAGAGGCCTAGGTTGTGTTTCCAGCTTACCCACTACCTCTCTGTGAGGCCTGGGGCCAGTCACTCAGCCGTCCTTGTGTCTCAGTTCCTCTTCCTGTGGAGTAGAAAGTGTACGGTCTTCCCTGGGGTCTTTAACCTTGGGTTATTGTACGTGCATAAGCACCTGTTTTTGTTTATTTCATTGTTGAATGGTGCTTTATGCATGTAACCCCCCAGCTAGGTTGAAACTTCGTGCTGATATTTATCAGTTCCCTTCTACCCATGCCCCCCAAGTTAAGAGAACTGATATTTGCAAACAGATAGTTAAGTACGAGTTAAACTCTGAGTGTGAGTTCCCACAATTCTTTAACCAAAAGATGATGTATACCACAAGGGAAATGCAAGTTCCTTTCGACCTGTTCTTAGGCTAATGACTCATATTTTTTAACTAGTTATTAAAATAGTCTGTTGCTAATAGTTTAATTTCTGAGACAGTACTTAAATTTGTTGTGACCATGGGACTCTTTTTTTCTGTTCGTTTGTGTTTCCCAAGCTGTTCCCTGATGTGGGCAGGGATGTAATGGAAATCTAGTTAACTTAATTCCTTTGTCCTGTAGCCGGCTGTCTGGACAAAACGCACTCGTGATGGGGACCTGGCTCTCTAGGGGTTGGCTGTTGCCCTGCCAGGAACGCTGTTTTAAAACAAGTGATACCTAGGGGATAGGCTCCAGGGGAGAATATACCAGCCAGACCCCCTTTGAAGTCAGTCTCTCTGTTCCTCCCCCCTCTTCCTTTGATGCTAAATGTCAGGATTTCCTGGTAATAACGTGTTGAATATAGGAGTCTTAGCCCCACTGCCATCTTAAGGCAGCTGCAACTTTTATTCCTCAAAGTGGAGCCTCAAGGCCCATGGCAATCGTGTTCTTTCATTTTTGACTCACCAGAGTTACTCTCTGCTTTTCCACTGGATGTGGGAATATAAAGCTTTTGGAAACTATAATGTGAAAGTAGTTTTAATGTTGGTGCTAAACTACAGTTTAGTCACATTGCTCTCTGTGGTTCATTATGGTAACTTTGCAGGAAGTAGAACCAAAGAAGCTTGGCTCCTTGCGATAAAAGCTGTGACAGTCACTGGATTTATTTACTTCTGTTTAATGCTAGTTAGTGGCATGAATACTTTATATCTTTGTCTAAATAAATATGAGCATGTGCCCTGCCTTATAGGTTCAAAACACTGGTTTGCTTCTACCAGAGAACTGAAAGGAGAGGAAACTGGGGACACTTGACAAATAGTCATATGTGTTTTTCATTCCAAAAGCCTGCTGTGCATGCCTTTCTAGAAGCTAATGGGGATAAAGAGAAGAGGGAGACTAGGTAAAGTCAGGCGAATGGGAATTTGTAGAAATGTGTAATTTTACAATCAGGTACTGTTCATCCCAAACTCCTCTCTTTTGTTTCACTTTTAATTACGTCGAAAACTGTGGCCCTGCTGTGCTATTTGCTCCTTATTGAGAGTTGAATGCTTTTCTTGTAGTATTCACTGGCCTATGCCTGCTTGAAGTTGGTGAATTACTCCTTCTTCTTCTGGTTGCCCTTTTATCTGAGTAACAACTTTGGATGGAAGGAAGCTGAAGCTGACAAGCTGTCCATTTGGTACGATGTTGGAGGAATTATAGGTAATACTGGTGATGCATCTTTTTCTATAATAAAGAGCTGGTCACTAGTACTCTTTTACTGTGTTATGAAATCTGGCAGCATTTAAAGTTTTATTATTATTCCACAGCCATTTTTCCTAAACTGTCCTACCAGTAAACAGCCAAACTTTTTTTTTTTTTCCGAAGATTTTATTTTTCCTTTTTCTCCCCAAAGTCCTCTGGTACATAGTTACCTAAGCATGGCCTGATGAGCGGTGCCATGTCTGCACCCAGGATCTGAACCGGCAAAACACTGGGCCTGGAAGCAGAGTGCACAAACTTAACCACTTGGCCAGGGGCCGGCCCCACAGCCAAACTCTTAAAAAAAAAAAAAGTCCATAGAAAGGAAGACCTAGCCTGCGGCAGTCCTGTGATTTATAGGGCTCTTTATTCTCGGCTCTTTGTTGATGGATCAGTTCTTTTGTCTTGGGAAGCACAGGGATGTTTCCCTCTGTGATCTTTTTAAATGTAACCTTTTCTGTATGTCTCAGCCCTGACGCGAATTGTATGTCAAAGATCCAAGTTACAATGTGGCTGTGTTCCTGTTATATGCATCCCGCCTTTCCCACCACCCCTGACTGAAGAAGGGAAAAGATTAGCTTAGTGTGTAGGTCGTCAGATCAGAGAGATAGGAATGATAGGGATGAATTTTTGTTTTTTGCAATTGCTTCATTGACCACAGCAGATTTTAATAGTGACTTTTTGCTATAGCTGGAACTATAAACAAGGAAGTAAGGTATAAACAAGGAAGTAAGAAACTTTTACATAAGACAGAATGCATTTTAGTGACTGTTACTTATATGGCTATAAAAAAACCTTAATATCCTTTCTGTAATGTTACCTGGAGAATTGTGGTAACACTAAACTGCCTGAGTACATGAAAGCATGTCATGTGTCCTTAGGTGATATATTGTCACTGTATTTGAACTTGTCTGCCCCGCCCTTACTCTTGGATTTGGAGCCGAAGGTGAGGTTGCCACCTTTAGACCAGACCGTACGTCTATATTCTGCTGTCTGAGGGGGATGAACCAGATGACCCACAGCCCCTAGAACTCAAAATGGGACTGTGTCTAAATGGGACTGTGTTGCTCAAAGAATTCACATCACCTTTTTTAAACTTCCGGACCTGTTAGTTACTGTCAAACCGTAATTGCTGCATTTAATTTTAGTGAATATTTATTGGTCGCTACTAATAGTCTGTGAGGCACTGTCCTTAATTAATCATCTTTTAAAATAAAAAGCAGAAAAGTCACAAAAGCCTTCATGGCTGGTTTGAGAAGGGAGAACAGCAATGGACAAGTGGATGGTTTAGACTATTTTTCCTTTTTCCCTATTTTGGTGTCTAATTGGTGGTGTCCTGTCCCAGTCAGCCATCATGGCGATTAGCGGTCAGGTAATCCTCCTCAGAGGAAAATATGGAGGACACTTTTTAGGAGTCAGCCGTCTTTTGGGATGGAGCGTGTTGGGATCCTGATAGCGGCTGAGGGGTGTGGTGAGCAGGTTGCAGGTAACTGAGGTAAAATGGAAACAATTTTGATTGTGATGCGCTCTTTGTGTTTGAAGGTGGAACTTTGCAAGGCTTCATCTCTGATGTGTTACAGAAGAGAGCGCCAGTTTTAGCTCTGAGTCTGCTTCTAGCGGTTGGGTCCCTCGTTGGATATAGTCGTGAGTATTTCTCCCCTTGTGATTAAATTGTGTCTGTGATCTCTTAGGACTAATGCATTTGCCTTCAGTCAGTGATCAGCCCTGGGGAGATCCTTAGACCAGCTACAAAGGCATGATATGGGACCTTCGTATTGTCCTGTAAATGTCCGGTAAAAGTATCATCACATAGTTTTATTTGTGTAGGGGAGGAAACTGGCATCCCTTCTGCTTTGTTGGTTTGTTTAAAAGCTTGCTTGGGAGTGTGTATGCTTTGTTTGAGGGTAGGCTCCAGAGGGACAGCATTAGACCCAATAAAACAATAAAAGGGAAAAGGTTTCAAAAGAAGAAAGATGGTAATTAGTAGGTTCGGTATATGTCCCTTAAGAAGCTGTTGAGATGGGAGTAGAGTTTTTTCTGTGGCTTTTAGAAGTCTCATTAGCTTGGGTACAAGCAAGAGGCAGACATTACAAATAAAAGTTGGAAGAGGCGATGAAAGAGTTGTGTCCCTTTGTTGTCTCTGGGCGATCTGCGAGGTTGCCGAGATCCAGATCTTTGTGTGCTGTTCAATGAGGGCACACGTAATGTGCTTTTAAAGTCAGCGTGCTCTTTCTATCTTTCCTCCCAGGTTCTCCAAACAATAAGTCCATTAATGCACTTCTGATGGCTGTGACAGGTACGGCATATGGCTCCATTTCACGGTACTATTCCTTTAGAAATAAAAAGGAAACTGATGTCTCCTTCAGTCTGAGTAATACTAAGACCTTAATTATAGAGAACTCAAGTGGTAAAAGGAAAGATGCCTCCTCTGGTTTCTGTTTCTCTGCTGTTCTGTGACCTCCGCAGTCCTGCTCTTACAGATGCAGTCCCTTCTGACAGAGATATCCTGAAATTTTTGATTGCTGCCCCAGCTTTGCATATTACTTCTGGAAGTGGCCTAGGAAGACACCACGTTGGAAACCAATTCACCAGCTTTCACAAAGTCCACTTAGCTATTTTTTCCTCCTATGCTGGAATTGGCCCGTATTTCTTCACTTGTACCCCAGATGAAACAGTGGAGTTCCAGAGAGACAATATCATAGAAAAATGCCTTATTTTTAAGCTTTAGATCATTTTTAGAATATTGAGAGCTGCCCATGCTACATGAGGCACGTGGAACTGATTCCAACCCTGTGGACAGATGCCCATGGGCCACCTCCTGCTCAGGCCTCAGACAGCCCCACCGAGAGCTGTGGCAGATAGAACCGCCCGCACCATTGAAATAGCATTTCTCTTCTCTCTCTCTTTTTTTTCCATATGTTTGGTTGAATTTGGGTAGTTAAATGCTCTGTGATGCACCTCTACCATAATAGAATTTGACAAGCTGGTACAATTAGTTCTCAAGGAATGTACCCTTCACAGGATTAGAAAGGCTGTGTGTTCACTGTATTTTCTGTATCTTTGGTTTCTATAAAATATACTAGAGTGTCACATAATTCAGGAAGGGATTTCAGAAGAGTAGATGCTAACTGGTTTGAAGATGATACTATCTGGGAGCGTTTCCGTTTTTACTGGTTATTTTTCCCTTTTTCTGTTTCTCTCCAACATAATTAAAATACTGGGGTAAGACATTGCCTTGTTCAATAGATTCCTAGTGGTGTTACGAATAGTGTTTTAATGAGAGTCTATTCCGTTTATGACTTCAGGATTTTTTATTGGCGGACCCTCTAATATGATTAGCTCTGCTATTTCTGCGGACCTGGGTCGCCAGGAGCTGATCCAAGGGAGCAGTGAGGCTTTGGCGACCGTCACGGGAATTGTTGATGGAACTGGGAGCATCGGAGCTGCCGTGGGCCAGGTGAGAGGGGTTGACAGTGTGTGGTAAGCAGTCCTTCAACAGTGGAAGAATTTCCACCTGCCCGCTGGGCCACAGTAGGTGGCACTCTTGTGCTGTAGTATACTGTACACTGAAAGCCTTCAGTTTCTAGTCTCCTCTGAGGTCTAGCTGATATGACTTAATATGAAGGTCCCTTTACATTTCTGGTTCCTTCTTTCCACTTTTACTTCCAGTTTCTTCCTGTCTGGAAATAAGCTGAAAACACCTCATAAGACAGATCCTTCAGTCCTATCCTGCCTCGCCCTTCTTCCCAGCCACACTTGGCCCTCCAAGGAGGCCATGAGACCCATCCTTCTCCTTATTCCCCCCGACATGCAAACCCTACCTCCTCTCTCCCTGCCACTCACTCACTCACATACACACGTTCTTTACCTGCATCCCCACTAGGAATTGCCATGGACTCCGTAGCTGCTTGGAGTTGCTTCCTCTGCGTCCTACAACTGTGTCTCAAAGGGCAGTTCATAAACGTCGTGTAGCAGAATCATCTGGGGTGTTCATTAAAATGCAGAACGCTACGCTTACAACAGACTTGCTGAGTTAGAGCCTGGGGATCTGTATTTCAACAAGCCGTCCTGGTGATTCTAATGCACTCTAAAGTTTGACGTCTTCTCGGCTAAGATTGACCTACTGTAGATAGTCAGAACTATTCAAATTGACTTTTTTTACTTAAATTCATTCTTGTCTCAGAAAGATATATCTTCTCTAGGTGGTCATGAGTCACGCCTCTCCTAGTGTGTACCACTTCCTAGGTCATTGAGTGTTCCAGGTCACTGAGTGCTAATTTTGCAGAAATGTGGATTTGAGAATCATCTGCATGGATAAAATAGCTGAAACTATGGAAGTGATGAGATGTTTAATGGGGGAAGAGAATATAGGCAAAAACCTCAAGGGATGCCCACTGGGCAAAGAAACAGGAAGCCAGAATTTGAGGAGGTGTCAGTCAGTAAGATCATAGATGTAGGGAGGTCAGGAGAAGGAGAATGGAAGAAAAAAGGCCTATAGTTTTGACTTTTAGGTCATTAATGGCCTTGAAGATCGCTGTTTTGCCTTCTTGAAGGGGGTGGATCACTGATGTCTGATTGCTAGTGGTTAATCAGAGAGCAGGTGTGGAGGAAAAGAAACCATCTCAGTACTTACCACTATGCAGCCGTATGTGCTTATTTGTTAATGTCTGTCTCCCACTCTAAGCCTCGTGAGGGCGGTATTTTGTGTGTTTGTGTTCTGCTGTGGTCCCAGTACCGAGAATGGTGTCTGGCACACAGTAGGCCTTCAGATATTTGTTGAGTGGTTGTAGAATGAATGATTGCTATGATTGATACGCTTAGGATATTTGATTACGAGACCAAAGGGAAAAAAACTTAGCAAAGGTAGGAGAAATTTGCTTACTTGATCTTGCTCTAGAGTAGAAACCAAAAGATGCTATTGGCCACCAGTTCAGATATCTCTGTGTTAGGTGTAGGGGTGACTGTAATTCTGAGACTACTGTTTTTTCAGTTATTCTTCCTTGCTAATGTTTTCTTCATTAATCAAATGAGTGGATTCTAATTAGCATTTCAAGGATTTTACTTTTATTCAGGATGTGTCACTTGCCAGTGTTCGGATCCCTAACCGTGAACTTGGGTTAGCGTTAGACTGGCTTTCATGGTTTGGGAAGCAGGATGAGGAGTAATTCGTTGTTAGCTTTACTCATTCCCCTTCTATCTTGATTTTTGAATGATTTCTCATTGCTTGAGCTGTGAAACCCCAAATTCCACGACTTAACATTAAAAACCCTATCAATCTTGTCCTCAGCCTAACTCACCCTGAATAATTTTGTTCCCTTCACCTTTCCTTGACTTCCCAAGAAAAAAAATTGTTTTTTCCTCTTGGTTTCCATAGCAGTTGGTGCATACCTCTAATAGAACATTTGCCACAGTGTATCACATGTACTGACTGTTGATCTGGCCACTGTACCAGACCCTGCGTTCCTTGAGAACAGGAACTCTTGCTTTCCTTCATCTTTGTGTTCCCCGTGTTTAATATGCTTTTGACATGTAGCAGGGGCTCAGTAAGATTAAATTGCAGTATCTACTCAAGAGCATTGAGAACAAATGTCCACATAAACACCTGTGCACAAGTGTTCATCACTGGATTATTCATAACAGCTAAAAAAGTAGAAACAATACAAATGTCCATCCACTGATGAATGGGTAAATAAAATGTGGTATATTCATATAATGGAGTATTATTTGGCAATTGAGGAAGGATTGATAGATGCTACAGAGTAGGTGAACCTCAAAAATGTTATGCTAAGTGAAAAAAGCCAGTCACAAAAGACCACATATTGTATATGATTTCATTCATATGAGATATCCAGAATAGGCAAATCTGTAGGGAAAGGAATTAGGTTAGTCGTTGCCTAGGATTGGGTGAGTTGGAATTACCACTGGGTACAATATTTCTTTCGGGGGTGACGAAATGGTCTAGAATTAGATTATGGTGATAGCACAACTCTGTGAGTATACTAAAAACCATTGAATTGTGCACTTCAAATGTGTACAACATATAATTTCTGTTATGTAAATTATGTATCAATGAAACTGTTTAAAAGAAAGCAGAGGAGCAGTCGGAGGGCCCCCCGAGGAGAGTGTGGAGGGCCCCTGTGCTCCCTTTAGTGAGTGACTGGACCTTTGCTTTTGTGCTTTGCATGATGTGGTCTAGGCTAAATAACTCAATTGTTCTGCTTTAATTTCTGCCACTTATAAATTTCACTAGTAACGTGATCAAAGAGCATAGGTTAAACTCTCAGATCTGTGGTCAGTTGATTTTTGACAAAGGTGCTGAGATCATTCAATGGGGAAAGAACAGTTTCTTCACCAAATGGTGCTGGGAAAACTGGATGTGCACATGTAAAAGAATGAATTTGGACCCTTTCCTTACACTGTATGTAAAAATTAACTCAAAATGGATCAAATACCTAACATTAAAGAGCTAAAACTGTAAAACTCTTAGAGAGGCTGGCTCCGTGGCCGAGTGGTTGAGTCTGGGCACTCTGCTTTGGCAGCCCAGGGTTTCGCCGGTTCAGATCCTGGGCGTGGACATGGCACCGCTCATCAGGCCATGCTGAGGCAGCGTCCCACATAGCAGAACCAGAAGGAGCTACAACTAGAATATGTAATTATGTACTGGGGGGCTTTGGGGAGAAGAGGAAGGCAAAAAAAAAAGGATTGGCAACACATGTTAGCTCAGGTGCCAATCTTAAAAAAAAAAAAAATTCTTAGAAGAAAACATGGGGACAAATTATCATGACAAATACATGCAGTTGGCCAATAAGCATATAAAAAGATGCTCAACATCCTTAGTCTTTAGGGAAATGCAAATCAAAACCACAGTGAGATACCACTTCATACCTATTAGGATAGCTATAATAAAAAACAAACAAACAGAAAATAACAAGTATTGGTGAGGATGGGGAGAAATTGGAATTCTCATACACTGCTGGTGGGAATGTAAAATGGTGCAGCTGTGTTGTGGAAAACACTATGGTGATCTCTCAAAAAGTTAAATCTAGCATTATCCTGTGGCCCAGCAATTCCATTCCTAGTGTAGACCCCAAAGAATTGAAAACAGGGACTCAGGTATGCGCCAATTATTCATAATAGCCAAAATGTGGAGACAGCTCATGTCCATCAATAAATGAATTGATAAACAAAATATCTGTCTATACAATGGAATGTTATTCAGCCATATAATGGAATGAAGTTCTGATGCATAGTACAACATAGATGAACCTTAAAAACGTTATGCTAAACGAAATAAGACGGACAGAATAGGACAAATATTGTGCGATTCCACTTAACATGAAATATCTAGAATAGGCAGATTTATAGAGACAGAAAGCAGGAAGGTTACTGGGGGCTGGGGAGTGGGGGCGATGGGGAGTTCTTGCTCAGTAGGTGCACGGTTTCTGTTTGGGGCGATGAAAAATTTTGGAAATAGTGGTGATGGTTGTGCAACATTGTGAATATGTTTGATGCCACTGAGTTTTACACTGAAAAATGGTTAGAATGGCAAATTTTATGTTATATATATTTTACTGTAATAAAAAAAGAAAATGGGTTAATTGCTATTAGATCCTTTTTAGTAACTGAAAGTAAAGTAGAAGAATATGCTGTAGAACGTTAAAGTCTGATAGTCATCCTATGAGCAGATAGCATAATTGAAAAATGAGGAGTATACCTAAAAGACAAACTGTTTTTGAAAACATCAATTATAGTACCTTTCGTTGTAAGAAAGAATGATTAAATGGAAGTGACTTGATGTTCATCTTCCTTTCTTAATAGCAAAGTGAATAAAAATCAACCTTCTCAACTCGTGTCTTCTGCTATGCAGTTCCTGCACTTGGCCTCTGCCAGCTTACAGAACGAAGGCCATTAATGAAGCTTGAACAGGGACGTGTATGTGAAAGAGCTTCGTAAACTGCACAACATCACAAAAACCCTAACTCCCTTCTCTTTTTGAGAAGAGCCATGTTTAATCCACTTTTTAGCTACTTCGTTGTATTAATTTGTAAAGGATTATATTGTAATTTCTTTTTTCCCCTTCTAGTATTTGGTGTCTTTGATCCAGGATAACCTAGGATGGATGTGGGTTTTCTACTTTTTCATTCTCATGGTAAGTGTTGCCTTTTTTTTTTAAACTAGTAGTTTTTCTTATTAATTTAGTTCGGAGCATTTACTTAATCACTTCTTAAACCAGCAAAATTGCTGATTGCTTTTAAAGACCCTTTTGTGAAAAGTAACATTTTATTAGTCTAAAGCACACATTCTTTTTTCAAGGAGGGAAAGGGCCCTTGGTTTGCCCTTGACCCGAGTCTAATGAGTATTGTCATTTATAATTCCAGAGAAAAATGACGAGAGACTTATTTAAAGTATCACCGACCATTAATCAGTGTACTCGTCCGGGGTACTCTCTGTCTGCTAAATATAATTGGCGAATTCTGAAGGAAATTACAGTGTATGCCAAGCCACACAGGGTTAAAAAAGAAGCATTGCTATAATTAACACTGTGGTGTGCAGGTTCTAAAATGTACCTTGAGTCTCGTGAGAAAATACCTATTGTGCCTTAGACATACTTGGCTGGAATTTTGTACTTTCTGGGAAGTAGCCAATACAGAAGAAGGCCTCGTGCTTTTAAAACATTGCTCTGTTGAATAAGCCTGTGACATACTCTGCCACATTATTGGTGAGACGGTGCTCAAGACAGGTCTACTTGAGAGAGTCTGGTGACGGCTTCATCCACCAGGGGATGCGTTCTGTATCCTGTCCCTAAATCTAGGGCATCCTAATTGGAGGCAGCCTCATGGTCCCAAGTCCAGACACTGTCCTCCACCTTGTCCGAGGAGCCCTGGGGATAGTTCAGCACCTGAAATTCCCTGAGCTGCCTCAAGACCGTGTACTCTGCCAGCACGAAGGACAGCTTTCTGCTGCCTCACCACCTTCCAGCTTCTGAAAACTGGGCCATGTAACTCTGTGTTCCAGTTCTGACATCCGTGCTAAGTAGAGGGAAATATCTCCTGGTGAACCTGCTGGTATGATCATACTAGAAATTGCAATAGAAAGAAAACTGGATTTATTAGAACAGTTTTTAATCTGAACTCCAGTATCAATTTTCTACACTACCTATAGCAAATTATTTAATTCATGTACCTTAATTCTTTTTTTGGAGACTGTAATGTAGCATTAAGTATTTTGTGGTATTAACTGTAATTTTCAAAATGGTTTTCTAATTCCTTAAAGATTAAGAGTTATCTTTGTATGAAGTCAAAATGAACATAATTGTCCAAATTAATTATTGTGTTCAAAACATAATTCTCTAATAGAATTAATTAAATTGTTATTGCATATTTAATGTTTTTTTCTCTTCACAGACAAGTTGTACAATTCTATTTATTTCACCATTAATAGTGAGGGAAATAAGCTCTCTTACACAAAGACGACAAGCTCGCATATTGAGTGAGTGACCGGTGCCCACAAAAGAACAAGAATAATAGGAGACACATCGGGACTATTGTTTCTTTTAATTCACCCTATTTTGGGGTTGTCTTAAGAACTCCACCATAACCTCAGATTGTTAAGCCTCTTTCAACAGTGTCAGCCGCCTGAGACGCTGACCGGGGTGAAGGCTGGGCTGTTTTTCTATACTACAGGAATTATTGTCGATGATTTTTACTGTTGTTGTTTCATGAATGTACTGAATGGCCTCTGAATCTGCCAGCATCTTTGTTTGGCCTGCGGAGGTTCCTCCCTTTAACTTTAAAGACTGTATTGAACTTGGACCCTTGTCCTCCCGCCTGGAAAGCTGCGTGACCACAGGCAGTTGTGCGTGGTTTGTGTCGGTGAGGTGCTTCATGAATAGGAGGATCATTGCATTTTGCCTTGGTCATGAGTTTGCAGAGTGGCTCATCTTTGAAGCATCGGATCCTGATGAAGTGCTCAGGCTGGATCAAGCATAAGCCTGCCGTGGACAAAGAATCCCTTTGTTGACTGTGGTGGGAAAAACCACACTACATGCTGATTGTCTCGGTCAGTCTGTATCTGATCTAAAGTCCCTCAGCTCCAGAAGCAGAAGTGTCTTCAAATTATTGTCAACTTGTTCTCCTCCATCTTCATTCAGAATTAGCTTTGACTCCCAGGAGTATTTAGTCTTCCTTTCAAGGACCATGTGGTACATTAGTTGTCGTGAACATTCCAGTGTGTAACTCACAACCAAAGTTGTGTACCCAACCCCAGGTTGGCTGTCTGGGAATTTTAGAATCCACTAGGAAGGTAATCTCCTTAGCCCTATTTTCAGAGAATTGATCTCTGTCACAACCGGGTTCCTTGAGTTACCTCAGCAGAAGACTAGAATTAGGGAAAAGAGAAAGACCTTTTGTCCTAGTGAGCGTTAAGTGTGTGACATTGAATCACATTAATGGATTACTAGGACCTGAGGAGTATCTAGGTGTCTATTCTTTAGAAGTTTGTAGAGTGTATGTCTTCAAGGCTGTGAATTCTATACCAATTATCAATATTTTAAGGTCATTCTGTATATATATTTTAAATTATGTAAGGGAACCAGGGGGAAAATGTGCAATTTTGAGGGCTGCCTAATTTGCATTGGGTTAGGGAATATTTTTCAACCTCTTGCTTTATACTCTGAAATGTGGTATGTTTATGAACTGGTTAATGTTATTTAATCAAGCAGATTTCCAGTCATTTGATTGCTCATTACTGACAAAAAGGGAAATATGAAACACAGGGATGGAAAATAAACTGACTTTTATAGTAAGTATCTGTCCATCTGGTTATTTAAGTATATACCCTGACTTCCACATTTTCGAATACCATTCATGCCTTATGTTTTCCTTCTACTGAGTGTCCCTAGTGACCAATCGCTGACCATACAGTGGTGGCACATTGTACAGCATCTCCCCCTCTAGGTGATGGTGGCCCCATTTCTGTTATGTTCTGTGAAGCCCTTCCCTTGCCTTTGTGTAAGATTGTGCTCAGTTTGGATGCATTGCCTGGTTGTAATTTAAGAATTGTCTGTAGATGAACCCCATTTTTATTATTTAACCTCTTTCTGACATTTGGCTGAGAGAGTTTCCTCTCCCCCAACACAATCAGTGTGCTCGCACCTTTGTGTCCAGACACCAACCCTTGTTCGCTTACCTAGTTTAAACTTAGCTGGGTGTGTGTTCCCCTGACCTCTCTGTAGCCCCCAAGCCGTACCTGAAATGAGATTATAAATAAGTGCTCAGCGCTGAATGAAATAATATATTGCACTGTGGGTATATTCCTTATTGTTCTAGTTCTGGCAATCTACATAGGAATTAGCTTTAAAGAACTCCTGAGAGTTATGCACCTTGTTAATTTTTTTCCTTTGAGGGAAAGGCCATAGTGAAGATAACTTGGAAATGCACTCTTCTCTGCAGCTTGATCTCTGATGCTCGCTGGGTTGAAATAAAGTGCTCTGCCTCTTCTTGTCATATGGTGGTTTCTTTTCTCCTTCCGTATAGTTTGAAAGGAAGAGAGGCCCCTCCCCTCTCCTACTTGCCTGTTCCTGCTTCCTGGAGGATGGAGTCCCACAGTCAGCATTCGTGAGGAAATGTCCGAGGGCCCTTGTGCCCGTCGTGATGTTCGGTGGGCTGGAGGATGTGGGGTGCTCTCGTTCATTCACTCCTTCCCTTCTTTAAAGCCTCCAGAAGTCTTGCCTCCCAAATAAGTAACTGATGAAGCCTTTTCTTGTCTCCACTAGGTCTTCTGACTCATGTCCTATTCTCCGTTTCACAACCAAACCCTTTGAGTTATCAGATGGTATCTGCTGCCTTCCTGGCTGTCCTACTAACTTCTTCCTTACCCAGGTAACTAACTGTATATCTCTTTGCCCAGCACAGTCCTGGTTTATGGCTGTTGTTCTGACATAATTCTCAATAGCAACCCCTCTGCTCTCCAAGTGTCCCTGTTTGGACATCTTTAACCTCCGACCTCTTATTTCATCACCCGACAGAAACTGGGCATCTGAAGGTCGTTGAATTTGGAGAGCTTTTTTTCTCATTCCTTGTCTTTCTTTCTTTCTTTTTTTTTTTTTTTTAAAGATTGGCACCTGGGCTGACAACTGTTGCCAATCTTTTTCTTTTTTCTGCTTTATTTCCCCAAATCCCCCTGTACACAGTTGTATATCTTACTTTCAGGTCCTCTAGTTGTGGGATATGGGACGCCTCCTCAGTGTGGCCTGATGAGCGGTGCCATGGCCGCGCCTAGGATCCGAACCCTGGGCCGCCACGGCGGAGCGTGCGAACTTAACCACTCGGCCGCGGAGCCAGCCCCTCCTTGTCTTTCTTAATCCTGTGGTACTTGACACTGGTAACCACTTCATCTTCCCTGGGACTTTTCTTTGGCTTCTATGACATTTTAATTTATTGAATCTTCTCATTTCCTACCCCTTTACTGTTTCTCTGCACTGCTTTCCCTCTGCTAGTTTCCTTCCCAAAAGAAGTGTCACCAGCTTTCTCTGATGAGCTGTTTTTGTAATCTACCAATAGCACTGTTAAATACTTAGTGAATATGAAACACTAAGGCATATGGCCTTACAATAAGCAATGGCATACAATAAACAATAAGGAATATGGCATCTGTTGGTTAAATACTGTCTGGTGTTGGGGCCACCCCGTGGCCGAGTGCTTAAGTCCGCGCACTCTGCTTCGGTGGCCCAGGGTTTCGCTGGTTCGGATCCTGGGCGCGGACCTAGCACCACTCATCAAGCCATGTTGAGGTGGCATCCCACATAGCACAACTGGAGGGACCCAAAACTAAAATATACAACTATGTGCTATGGTGCTTTGGGGAGAGGAGGAAAGAAAAAAAAATGCTATCTGGTGTAGAGTTAAGAGCAAGTCTCGAGGGAGGGACATGGGCTCAACGTAGAACCTCAACCCCCTGTCACGTCCCCATGCAGACCACTCTGCCAATTGCCTACCTGAGTGGTTTTTAAATTTTCTAAGTCATAAGCCCTTTGGAGAATCTGAAACCCATTTACCCTCTCCCTAGATCAAAACGCACATATGAACAAACATTCAAAATTTTTTACAGGGTGTTCATGGGCCAAAACTTGAAGCCCATCTTTAGACCACAGAGTTAGAAACCTTGGTTGAGAGACTCAGTTGCCACCTGGCATGAGGTTTTCCACAATCCAGGTTCAGTCTGTTTCTTTACTGAATCTCCCATTGCCTCTCTACACGAATCTTCTACGAAATCAGACTGGTCAACTTGTTAAATGGCAGTGTGTAATCATATCTTCTTTTTTCTTTTAGGAAGTACTTGGGTTTTTTAATTAAAAAATTTCCTAACTGTGATGAAATGCACATGACGTAACATTTATCCTCTTAACCGCTTGAAGTGTACACTTCAGTAGTGGTGCGTGCCTTCTGGTCTTGATGCACTTCTTGCGTGTAATGCCCTTCTTTAACTCTCAACTTTCTGAATCTTAATTTTCCTTCAAGGCTTGGCCAAGCACCCTCTAGTGCGAGAAACCCTTCCCTGCCAGCCTTGCTGCATCTCGCCTTTGGTAGCAACCTCAATGTTATTTGTTTGTGCTTAGCTGCTTTTATGTCTGATTCTCCAAGAGATTGTGGCTTCTTTTCCTCCAGTGCCTCGTTCCTTGCATGGTTGGTGTTGAGTAACTGTTGATCATGTTGGAAAAGGTGGAAGGAGAATGAGAGTGGAGAGTGGGCAGAGCGGCCTGTGGCTCTATGATTCTGCAAATGGCCTTTCCCCTTGGTCTGCATGCGACACTGCAGTAGATGTCCGGGTTATCAGGCTGTCTGGCATAGAGTGCGTTCTCTCCTCCTCAGCTTCTTCCGAGACCTGTCAGCTCTTCCAGAGAGCTAAGCAACAGTGAACAGTGAGCTTTTTGCTCCAGTACAAATCCCATGTTGTTCACTTTTGGCTTTATTCCTCTTCCTTCTGCCACCGTCCCTATTCTGTTCACCCCTCTTGGCCCCTGATGTCCCACCTCCATGGAGCCTTTCCTGATCACTCGCTCCTAATGCTCTTTCCCGTCTTTAAACTTCGTTATCAGTCGACCACACAGTCTGCCCCAGGCTGATTGATTTCACTGCCTTATTTTGTTCTCTGGTTGCTTCTGGTTAAGTTGTCATTTCCTCAATTAAACTGGGAGTGTCAGAGAGTCAACTCCATGTCCAAGGACACAGCAGCCGTTTAATCAAGACAGAGATATACCTTCCCATGTGGCTTCTTGTGCTTTTAGATTCAGCGTCATCTTCCTTTTGCTTTTCCTTAAATGCCCTGAGCATTTCTGGTGACCTCGTTCATTTCAGATTAAATATGAAATACCGATATTTATATATGTGAACATGGATAATACAAGTCACTTAAATGGTTGTATATATGTGTGTGTTATATGCAGTTGGGGGTAATGATGTATATGTTCTATGTAACTGTGTTACACATAGTCATACACACACACATATACTTATATCTCAAGTCTAAAACTTGAAAAAGAATTCTGTCCCTGAGCACCCAGTGGTGTGATCTTTCACCATCACTGCTGTGATACTTCATATGTGTACACAACTTTAAAAAGTGCCCGCCCATTCCCTACTCGCCTTTATCCACACCACATCTTTGGGAGGTAGGCGGGACATGGGGTTCTGTTCCTTAGATGTGAGAACTGAGTCTCAGAGAGCTCAGTGGTTAGCGCAAGGTCCCAGAAGCAGGACTAAATAAAAGCCAAGGTCTTTTAATGTGACTCCAGTGTTTTTTCCATTATGCCACGCGGCTTCTTCTCAGTTAACTTAATCTTCTCCCAGGCTTACTTCCAAGATATAAATTGTGCCACTGCGCTCATCTTTTCCAAGAGCCGGAGTCGGGGGGCGAGCTGGCCTGTCCCACATGGGAGGCTTTGTGTTCACACTGCCGCCAGCCCTGCACCTGCTGCTCCACTGAGCGCCCCGCGGCCGCCCGCACCTTGGCTTCTCTCCGCAGTGCCTTCTGTTCCCGGTTTGCCTTTTGAAAAACACCCGTCCTCTTTGGAGGAGGATTCTGGCGCCTGACAAACTCTTGCCTGGTAATCTCTTCCCTCCTTCGGGCCCTGGGTGGTCAGTGTGATGATTTCGTGTGCCCACCTCAGCCAGGTCTGCCTCTTTCCTCCTGCCCGTGGTCCCTGCTCTTACCGTTCTTTCTAATGAATGCTTATTAACTTTGAATGAGGGTCTTTCTTCGAAAATGCTGTTAGTCAGCTTTTTACTGCCTGCTATTGTCCTCTGATTAAAGAAATGCCTTTTTCCCCTTTCAGAAATTAGATAAGAAGTAGCAGAATCATTTGGAACTATTTTAAATCTCCTTTATCACAAGGAGGTTGTCATTGTGTACCTCTGTCACCAGTGGAATACTGATAAAAGGGCCACCCTGTTTGATGGGAATGTTGTGGATTTTAATGGGATAATTGTATGTAGGTAAAACCTTTCATCTGCGGGCTTCAAAGGCCTTCACCTTGTTTGATAGTTACTATCCTGTCCTGAAGAGTGACATCAGGATACCACAGCCCTAGATTGTGTGTGCGCATGTGCATTTGCCTATTTATGTAGCATTTTGTTTGTTTTCCTAGACCCACCATAGAAGGTTTCAGGAACCTAACAGTGTTGCAGTTGATTTCCACTAAAACATAGTAGTTAATGAAGAGCATGCCTGACTCGCCCTTTTCTCCTGGAATGAAAATGCTAAAGATGCAGATGGGCAGTGAAGCAGCAGACCCTGCCCCAAATGCCCCACAGTCGTGCATCGTCGTCTGCACTACTGGCTGGGTTTACACACAAGATGATTCTGTGAACAAGCTCAGAGGGAATGTAAGTGCTGCGTAATCACCCAGATTGTCACTTAACAGAACTTTTGAGAAACAAGCCTGTGTCATGACTGAAGGAAAGTTCCCTAATTAAGTTAAAACGAGACCAAAGCCACCCCCTTCTCGGCCCACGACATCCGCCACCTCTCGTCTGTGCAGTCACTTAGATGCTCTTGAAACGGCCTCTGGATAAAGGGATGGGTTAGTTAAAAGAAGAACCTTTTAGAGAAAGGGCTTGGAAGGGTGGCCCGTAGGAATGACCAGTGCCAGCCCCCGTCCACGTCCACCTGCTGTTTGGCTTTGATGCCGCCCAGGCAGCCTTTCACCTGCTCATTTAATGCTGCAGGGTCGGGGTGGTTCTACTCGCTAAGGAGATTTTGATGTGAACATTTACGCTTCCCTCTTCCACCCCCTGAAAGAACTGTTCACTATGAAGCCCTTTTCGGTGTCTCGGGCCGCTCGCGCCTCCCGCCTCAGCAGGGGGAGACAGAGTCCCAGGGACCCTGCCTGCTGTGCTTTCCAGCACCAGAAAGCGCCACTGTATTTCATTATCGCTTTCTATCTGTTTGTTTTGAAAACCTCCTGGCTAGTTATTCTCTGAAGTTCTCGGTACCCCTGCCCTTACCCCCTCCTCCCCACCCCTGCAGCCTCCTGTCACCGCCTGTTTTTCTGAAGGATCAAGATTGTCTGGAGTTTGCATGATTCTCTGTCTCTCAGAGGAACTGATGCCTTAACTTCACTCTCTTTGATTAACTTCTCTCCATCCTTTTTTTTTCAGTCTTTGAACTCCCCAGGCCTCTCAGGTGAGACCCTCAGCTGTCCCCTCCATGCCTTACTGCTACCATCCCTTCTGCTAGGAATATTCAGTGAGTGAATTCTCCAGATGGATGGTCCACCTGTGCAAACCCGGATGTCTACTCAGGCAAAGATTTTTCCACCACCGAGTCCTTCCCCAATCTGGACTTCAGCTTTGAATGCTGGAGGTTAGAGCTGAAGAGAGTCTGTTCTCCTCCTCAGGGTGTGGATGTCCTCGTGTCATCCCTCACAGCCCGTCACAGACCTGCCTTCGGAAATGTTTTCTTCCAGCCACAGGGCACGCTCTCCCTTGCAAGCCATCCCGTCGCTGGATAGCTCTGATTGTTAGAGAATTCTTCCACTGAGTGAAAATCCCGCCTAATTTCTTCTGTTGGTCCTGATTCTTCCTTCTGAAGCAACGCAGATGTGTATTTTCTCTTGGTGTATGTGAAGACAGCGCCCATCTCTCCCTTTCAGCTTTTTAGGCTTCCAATCTTAGATTTTTATTGAAACTATTCCCCCAGCTGCTGCTTCTGATCAAGTGTGACAGTCTCAGCTCTTGACTGTTGATGTTGTGACCACCTTCTCCTTCTTTGAACTCTACCTTTCTCTCCAATTTGATTTCCCCTGTCCTTCTAATCCTCAATCCCGAGAAAGCTCTCTAGACAAAATTGTTTCATCTTCTGTGTTCCAGAGACTCTTGTTCATACTCTATTTTCAGCCCTGTCTTCACCCATCTATAAAACTCAAGAAAGTCAGGACTACCTTCTAATCATTTTGAAAATCCCTCATATGGTGCCTGGTAAGTGGAAGGTAGAACTTAGTTAATGTTTAATTTTCTCGGTTCTAGTTCCAGTACTTCCTTTAGAAAAGTCAGGTTTTCATATTTTTCTAAAACCTACAGATGACTACCAAATATTCACCTCCAGTCCCAATTTGTTACTCACTTTCCAATCTTATATTGCCTGGAGGTCGCTAGGATGTCCTGCTGGCAGCCCAATTTAATATAGCTCATTTTTTCACCCCAGTCTCTGCAAACCCACTACCCATATAACTTTCCTAGTGGTCTTTGGTTAATAAGCTACTTGACACATTTTTGAGTAACCTCAGGCATCAAGGCATGTTTTGATTCTTATTCATTAAATAGCTCGCTCTTATTCTGGACTGTGAGTCCTCGACTGCCATAGTTCTCACACTTTCTGGTTTGTCTTCAATCGTCACTGGCAACACCATCTTTCCGTCCCCCTAGGCTCACAGCCTTAGGGATAATTTTTGACACATCTTTTCTTCTGTCCTTGTAGTCAGCCTCCAGGTGTTACTGATTCTTTCTTGCTTGCTTTTCCAATTTCTCAATTGGAATCTCTCAAAATTTTCCATTTTGATATGCAAGCTGCCTTCCTCTATCTGAACTATTCACAGCAGCCTTCTTTTTGGTGTTTCTCCTTGCACTCTTGACCTGCTCCAGTCTGCCCTGCACACTCGTAGAAGAATCTTGTGAAACAGTATGTTTATGGTATTTTTCTCCTGCTCAGATATCGAAAGTGACTCTCTTGTTTGCTGGATTAATTCTGAGATCTTGCATGAATCCTCATGTCTAGCTAGAACATCTAAGAGCCCAGAGATCTGAGAGTAAGCAGTGGGGACCTGTCTCTTCATTGACATCTTGTTTGTGATGGTACTGAATACCTACCTCTCTTCCCTTGTCTTTTTTTTTTAATAACAACCTTGTTGTATATAATTTACACATACCACTCAAGTGACCCATGTAAGCTGTACAGTGGTTTTAGGAATATTCACAGAGGTGTGCATCCATCACTACTATCTAAATTCAGAACATTTTCATCACCCCCGAAGGAAACCCCATACCCATTAGCAGTCACTCTCCATTCTTCTCTCTCCCCTGCTCCTGGCAACAACTACTGATTTACATTCTGTACTTGTGGATTTGCCTATTCTGGACATTTCATAGAAATGGAATCTCATAATATGTGGTCTTTTGTGATGGGCTTCTTTCGCTTAACATAATGTTTTCGAAGCTGTTCTAATTGGGTTTTCTTAGATTTTGTGTCTATTTGGTGTCTATTCATCAGAGGGCCAACTGTATTAACTATGTTTTCATATTTTCTGTATTCTTTTTTTTTTTTGCTGGGAAGGATTCACGCTGAGCTAACAGCTGTTTCCAATCTTCCCCTCTCTTTTTTTCTTCCCCTCCCCAAAGTCCCAGTACATAGGTGTATATTCTAATTGTAAGTCCTTCTAGTTCTATGAGAGCCACCGCCACAGCATGGCTGCTGACAGATGAGTGATGTGGTTCCATGCCTGGGAACTGAAACCAGCCACCGAAGGTGAGTGTGCTGAACTTTAATCACTAGGCCATCAGGGCTGGCTCTTATCTTCTGTATTCTTGATGCTCTGGTATTGGTGGCCTCACTGACTGGGCAGGGACTTCCCCCAGGGCTAGCTAGTTCTTTGCATGGCAAAGGGCTCGCCCTGGAGCACACTTTTTGTATCCAAACGAACTAGTCCAGAGCTCACACGGGAACCAACCATCCCCTTTATCAAACTTACACACACTAAACCAATATTTCCTCTGCCTTAAATCAACTCAGGGCCAGGTACCAGACAGTTAGAGACAGCCCCTTCCTAAAGCCTGCCAGAACTATTCAGATTAGTCAATCCTAAACTGTTTACCCTGTCCTGCCTTGCCTCTCCCACAGAAAACACAGTAAAGGCTCAGGTCTGGGTTCGGGATTTCCCCCGCTCCTGCCTCCTGACCCAAAATGGAGCTTCCCTATGTGGCCCTGTGTGGTGTGGTGTGCCCTCCTCTCAGAAACTATAAGTAATAAAAATCTGCTTTCAAGGGGCTGGCCCCGTGGCTGAGTGATTAAGTTCGCGTGCTCTGCTGCAGGCGGCCCAGTGTTTCATTGGTTCAAGTCCTGGGCGCAGACATGGCACTGCTCATCAAACCACACTGAGATGGCGTCCCACATACTACAACTAGAAGGACTCACAATGAAGAATATACAACTATGTACCGGGGGCCTTTGGGGAGAAAAAGGAAAAAAATAAAATCTTTAAAAAAAAAAAATCTGCTTTCAAGTATTTCAAGGCATTGACCTCTCCATGTCATCACTCAGTCCCCTCCATAAATTAAAATCCCACAGGAACAGTTGAGACAAAGGCTCATTTATGTTGTGGCATGTATCAGTTCTTCACTCCTTTTTATGACTGAATTGTGTGCCTATCCCACATTTTGTGTATTCATTCACCAGTTGATGGACATTTGGATTATTCTCACTTTTTGGCTATTATGAATAATGCTGCTATAAGCATTTGTGTACAAGTTTTGTGTGGATACGTGTTTTCAGGTCTATTGGGTGTATTCCTAGGTGTGGAATTGCTGAGTTGTATGGTAACTATATTTAACATATAGAACTGCCAAACTGTTTTCCAAAGTGGCTGCACCATTTTACAATGTCACCAGCAATCTGTGGAAGTTCCAATTTCTCCACATCCTCACTGACATTTGTTATTGTCTGTTTTTTTTTATTTTAGTCCTCGTAACAGATTTGAAGTGGTGTCATGTTGTGGTTTTGATTTGCAGTTCTCTAGTGACTAATGATGTTGAACATTTTTTCATGTGCTTATTGGCCATTTGTATATTTCCTGGAGAAATGTCTCCTTTGCCCATTTTAGAATTGAATTGGGTTATTGATCTTTTTATTGTTGAGTTGTAAGAGTTCTTTATATGTTCTGGATACAAGTCCATTATCAGATACATGATTTAAAAATATTTTCTTCTATTCGATGGATTGTCTTTTCACTTTTTTGCTGGTGTCCTTCGAAACACAAATGTTTTTATTTTGATGAAGTCCAATTTACCTATTTTTTCTTTTCTTGCTTTTGATTCTGGCATCATATATAAGATATCTTTGCCTAACCCAAGTCATCAAGATTTACTCGTAAGTTTTCTTCTAAGAGTTTTATTGTTTTAGCTCTTACTTTTAGGTGTATGATCCATTTTTAGTTAATTTTTGTTTACGGTATTAGGTAGGAGTCTAAGTTTATTCTTTTCATGTGGATATCCAGTTGTCCCAGCATCATTTGTTGAAAAGACTGTTCTTTCCCCATTGACTTGTCTTGGTGCCCTTATTAAAGATCAATTGACCATAAAGGGAAGAGTTTACTTCTGAACTCTCAATTCTAGTTCATTGATCTGTATGTCCATGTGATCTGTATAGATCTGTATGTCTGTCCTTATGCCAATACTACACAGCTTGATTATTGTAGCTTTGTAGTAAGTATTGAAATCAGGAAGTCAGTTCTCCAACTTTGTTCTTCTTTTTCAAAATTGGTTTGGTGATTCTGGGTCCCTTGCATTTCCACATGAATTTTAGAATTAGTTTGTCAATTTCTGCCAAAAAAAAAAAAATGGCCGCTGGAATTTTGAAAGGGACTGTGTTGATTCTAGATCAATTTGGGGAGTATTGCCATCTTAATGACATTAAATCTTCCAGTCTGTGAATATGGGATGTCTTTCCATTTATGTAGTTCTTCTTTAATTTCTTTCAATGATGTTTCATATTTCTCAGTGTACAAGTCTTGTGCTTTTTTTGTTACATTTATTCCTAAGTATTTTTTCTTTTTGACGGTATTCTAAATGGAATTGTTTGCTTCATTTCATCTCATATGGTTAGTTTCTAGTATATAGAGATACAATTGATGTTTGTGTATTGATCTTGTATCCTGCAACCTAGCTGAACTTGTTTTTCGTTCTAATAATTCTTTTGTGGATTCCTTAGGATTTTTTACATTCAGGATCATGTCACCTGGGAATACAGAGTTTTACTTCTTCCTTTCTGATCTGGATGCCTTTAATTTCTTTTTCTTACCTAATTTCCTTGGTTAGAACCTCCAGGACAGTCTTGAATAGAAGTGGCGAGCGTGATCATCCTTGTCCTGCTCCTGATCTTTGGAGGAAAGCATCCACTCTTTCACCATTAAGTTATGATATTAGCTGTGGGTTTTTCGTGGATGGCCTCTTGCTGTTTTGTCATCCTACACTATCCTGTTTCTCTTTGTACTCTCTGACTTTACAGTATAGTGGGAAGGGTGTGAACCTTAGAACCAGATTTGGGTTTGAATTGATTGCCTTATTAATTCTATCAGGAAATGTTGAGTCTTAGACACCAGTGTGTGAAAGAAAATCCTTGCTCCCAAACTGCTGCTAATACCGTGAGAGAGACTGTCACATGGATTGAATATTGTCGTGTGACAGGTGCTGTGGTGGGGGTATGGCCAGGGCAGTGAGGAGCACAGAAAACAGGCCCCTGGAAAGATCAGAACAACCTGAGGATACAATGTCTAAATTGCTCTTGAATGATAAGAAATAGTCCTGGAAGAGAGGGAACATGTGCAGAAGTGGGAAGGGGGCTGATTCTGTGAAGCACGGGTAGGTCTGTGGGGCTGGAGTGTGGGGTGCTTGCGAGTGAGGGGCCTGAGGTGATCCTAGAGAGTTGGTGGAGCCATCTTACCAAGGGCCTCGCAAGCTTCTGAAGGCTTTGTGAGAACTGGATTTGTGTGTGAGAACACTGGTGGCAGGGGAGCAGATGGGTCGGTGATGGGGGGGACCTGGAGATAGGAGTTTTGCCTAGGCAGGGAAGAATTGAGGGCCTAAAGTAGGTTGGAAGAAGGGAATAGAGTCCAGGAGGATTCGAAGGTATCTTGACTGAAAGGTGAAGGAAATGGATTTGGAGAGAATGACTCTTGGGTTTCTGATGTGAGCATCTGAGTTGTTTGGTGGACTAACCTGAGATTCAGTTTTCTCATCTGTAAAATTGGAAAAGTAATTCACAGAAGAGTACATGCAAATCTCTTAGCACAAGCATATGGGTTTGGACTCAGTACTCATTCTTTGTGCTTTTCACCTTTGTTTTTGGTTCTTCCATTCTCTAACTAGGTCTTTATTTAGTTAATTCCACCTTCAGAATGCTTTTCTTTGCTGTGTCCCACAGTTCCCACTGTCACCATATGGATGACTCCCAGATTTCTCTCTCCACTCTGATCCCTCTCATAAGTATTTTCGACTGTGTTTTGGGCATCTGCATGGCCTCTCACTCCTCACGAGAGAGAGAACCATCACCCACATGTCTTCCTCCTCCTCATGTCCATAAGCCTATTAATGGCACTATCATTTTCTCAGTCACCTGGGCTTAAAATCGTTTTTTCTAATTGAAAAAGTACATCTATCTCTGGTGATTTCTAGTTTCCAAGCGTCCTTTTGATGTCTTTCCTCCTTTCATTTCCTCACATCCAGTGAAAGTTCAGGCTCTGTGTAATCATGCCTGTAACATTGTACACACCTGTTTCCTTTTCTATCCCATTCTTACTGCCTTTGTTCAGGCCTTCGTTACTCCCATCTGAACTAGAACACTGGTTCTCTATCTCTTATTTCTCTCCCTTTGTTCCATCCTGCGGGCAACTGGAGACTCAGCTTCTGGAGACACTTATTGGATCATGACTCTCACCCTATTGAGGGTCTTCTGTGAGTTCACACCCACTGGAACAAGCCCAAGCTTGTCAGCTTGTTGTTTAAGGTGCTGCATGTCCAAACCCAGTGTACCTCTCCAGATTTACCTTCCCACATCCTTGTAGAAAAATGAGACAGTTTGATGCACCTCAGTATCACCTCTGTGTCTTCTCTTGTGGAAATTGTATTTGTTTTCCAAGGTGCAGTTCGTGAATCCTGCCTGAGTTTCATCAAACCAGGTAATTCTCCTTCCTCATAGCCTGTAGAACTTTGTGCTTATTTAAAATGATTTGTGTACATATCTTATCTCTCCTAATCTCCTTGAGGGTGCCTCCTTCATTTCTGTACCCCCCAAATTATTCAACAAATATTTGTTAATGGAATGTGCTACATTCCTTATCTTCCTGAAGCATATGGGCATGAGCTTTGCTTTTCCAAATGCCCACCCCAAGGGTCTGTGACACACACAGTGAGAGGATGGAGGACAGCTGACTGGCCCCCGTGGATCCTGTTGTAATTTAGTCTAAGCAGGATGAGGATGTTGCAGAGACATGTTCGGATTTGAATTCCTGGTCACGGAGCCCAGCAGTATTTGCTGGGTGTGAGTCTAGAGGGCACTTGACTCTATGGCTTGCAGGGGCCTAAGTCGCCATGGGCTGATGGGGACCAGATAGACTGAGGAGTAAACCCATGTGCTGTGCAGTTATGCAGAGCTGTAGATAGCAGTCTGATTTTCCCTTGTAGGATCTAGAACATAAACTTACGTACTTCTTGGGTACTTTCAGTCCAAATAAATAGAATAAATAGCCAGGTGACTCATTTTGGAAATTCCACAAGGTATGTCCTGCCCTCCCCTGCCCTTCCCTGGGATGGCTTCTGGGCAAGGTTGCCTCAACCATGCTTGGAAGGAGGTGGCTTAGTTTCAGTTTCCTATCAGTGATTTCCAGGAAATGAGAAGGGAAGGAAGAAGAATAGACAGAATTAGATCGTTTCTGTCTTGGGCTAAAATAGCTCAAATACTCAGTTCCTACAGCCCTTGTCTCCTGGCAGCCAGAAGAGGAAGGAGAGAAGCTGTGAAGGGTGCCAGGGTGCCAACAAGAGCATCCGTGTCCTTGGCAGAGCTCAGAATAGCGCTTGCAGCTCCCAGTGACTCATCATGCGCAGGCCTGCCCACCCGTGATCTGAGTGGGCAGGACAGGGTGAGTCAGGCCTCCCGCAGCTTCCTCCTCTGACTTAAATTCCGTGCCCTCCCCATGCTTGCTGGGCTGGGAGCAGGGGGGTGCCGACGATGCAGGAGGCTGTGCCTGTGAGGAGGGTGCCTGCCCTCCTGCGTTCCTTCTTGAAGGGCTTCTGTCTCCCGTCTGCACTAAGCCCTCGGGAAATTTGGAGAAGAAGGGGAATCCTAATATTTGGAAGACAGCAGTGGTTTTAGGGACTTGTCTAAATTTGGGGCCTACTCAGCCCTCATTGAGCTGAGCAGTGCTCCCACGTCAGTCTTGACAATAGCCCTCGTTGTTATCTTTTGACTCTCTGAGAGTGGCATTCTGTTCTCTTTCTTTGTCGCACTCTTTTCTCTTTATTTTCTCTCTCTCCTTCCTTGCTCAGCAAGAATTATGTTTATTTATGAAATCACAGCTGTTGGATTTTTACTTCTCAGGATAGTTTTTCAACCCGGTGCGTCCGTGTCTCTTGCTTGGTCCTCCCCTATCACTTGCCCTAATGGACAGGACATCCCAGTGTTCTTAACACTAACCCCCTAGTTTGGATCCAGTCCCAGAGTTCACCACATTTGTCCCCCTTTGACCTGCAGCCGAATCAGCAGTTTGAAAAGCATCCTAATACCATATTATGCTTAAAAATGGATCTTTCTTCCTCTGGTCTCACGGTCTCCTTTTGCTAAGCTTCTCATCTCTCATCAATGCACAGCTCTTGCTGGGTGTCCCACTTTACTTTTATAGCAAATCATTTTTTCCTCTTTTGCCACTTTCACAAGGCTGATTTTCTTGGATCCACTCAAGTTAAAACTGATGTGTCCTTGTTCCTCCCTCACAGTGGGAGCTCCTTGTCTTCCGGCCCTGTGTGTGTTTGTCACCAGAGTTGTTCCAGGATATTTCATAAAAATCAGGCACAGCTAGAATCGATGACTTGTCTAGAGTGACATAGCACTGTCTGGGTGAGAAGGATAATTTACTGCTTTAGAGGTTGCCTATCTTCCCTGCCTTGTGGCTGCACAGCAAACATGCTCTGAGGAGAATGCAGCTTTAGTAACAAAACATCCAAATACGTTTATTTCCAAAAAGAGCTAGAAAAGATGAAGCCCTGGGAGCTGTGTAGATTACACCCTGTGTGAGGATAGGAAACAGGAGGAGGTTGGGTGTGAATAATACTTTGCTTTTGTACCGGGGTCAACACTTGTAATAGTTATGAGCAAGTCTGTGGATCATGGCTGATTCCAAGCCCCAGTGGACAACCCACTTTTTCAGACACGTTACACAACATTTTAAAGCACCACGGGGAGTAATCTAAAATTCATTGCAATGGGATAAATTAGGGGGGCTCAAATGGGAAATATTTTCAAGTAACTTTCATGTTTATCGTCAGAGCAATCCCATGAAATGGGCAGGACAGAGATTTAGGCCCATCATAAAGTGAGGAGACTGAGGCACAGTGAATGAATGAACGAGGTCATTCAGCATTTATTCCAAAGGACACAGACTTGGTTAGCACAGTTGGGGTTACATCTCTGATCTGTGTTTGATTTCTATCACACTGCTCTTTTTTCCAGGAAACCTCTTTCACATGAGAGATGAGACCGGTCCGCCCCCAGAAGGCCCTGTGCTCTGAGTTGTTTTATTAAAATGGGAATGGGTTTCCTGAATTAACCACAAGCTCTTCCCTAGAGCGATGCGTCTGGTGTCAGGAATTTATGCTAAGTCCTAGGAGCAGGCTCCCCTCTGCAGCCCCTCAAGACTCAACTCCTTTGGCTCTGCCCACACCTCCCCAGACTCAGTCCTGTCAGCATCACCTGACTGTGCCCCTTGCCCTGAAATTGGCTCCTTTTCTTGTCAGCTCTCTGTCTTGTGGGGCAGGAGAGGGCACTAGTATACACCTTGCTCCTTAGAGAAGCTTCCCTTCATTCCACACATAACTATTGCGCCCTCTGTGTGTTGTGTTCCCTGCTAGGTCTGAAGATACAAAGAGAAGGCCGAGGTCCCGCCCTTGAGGACTTAGAGTTTAGGGTTGGAAACAAATGCATATTCCATCACCATTACTCAACCACCTCTTCTCTCGTCGGTCCCGAATTCTGATTATAGCACCTATCATCGTCACATCCATCTATGACTTCAAGAAAGCTCTCTCTCTTCCCATAGTGAGTTTAGTGCTGGACTAAGTGTCCCACCCTCTTTATTGCCATCACTGCCAAGGAATAGAACGTCCATGTTACTGACCCTCCAAACATCCCACCCTTTCAGTTTTCTGGCCCTCCTTCACCACGGTGCCTCTATCTGCAGGACAGCGAGGCTGACTGGACTTCATCATCACCTGGGACTGTTCCTCCTCCCGCCTTTTCAGCTCAAAACCTCTCCGACCACGTTTCTCAGGATTGACAGGCTATGATTGTGATTCTCCTCTCCTTTCCTTTGCCTGTGACAGACATCACTAATTGATGGCCAGGGCCCTTGCTCCAGCTGAGCCCAGACACAGGCTTGAAAGTCCTTCTCATCACGAACACCAGTGCCACCACATCTCATCATATTTAGTCCAAGGGTTACATCTATTTTCAAAATGTCTTGAGACCACAACCCCTTTCTCTCTGTCCTTCCCACCTCCACTCATCGTGACCTTCAGGCCTTAGATCTCTCATTCTCCCAGACACTCCAAGGCTGCCTTCTCGTTTCCCTGCAAAGCTCAGAAAACCCCATGATTGACCATTTCAAAGAAATGCTTTCTCTGATCCAAGAATGCCTCACTACTTGAAGTTTTACTGCACTAATCCTAAGCATGCTTAGAAACCACCCCCCATGTGTAAGCTTTTTGTTCTCTCCCCCGTTCTAGTGCCAGCATTGATGGCTGCGTCTCAGGGTGGGTTTGCTATATGTATGTGCTTTCCAGTCTCATCTGGGCTCCAGTGACACTCAACAGTCATTTAATTCTTCCTCTGTTGGCTCCCTACGTCACGTTCTGCAGTAGATGTGCCATTGTGGAGCCATCAGAGCCACTCCTGGTACCTCTCTTGAAGCAAATGACTTCGTTTCTTAACTACGAGGCCATCTTCCTTCCTCTCAACTAAAAAATTGTCTCTTTACTTTCTCCACCCTTCTTCCCTTCACTTCTGTCTGCATTATCCTAACCGTTTGCCGCGTCTCTCCACTCTGCTCCCTCTTGTATGTTCTTCTGCTCCGTCAGTTCACTCTTCTTTCTCTCTCCAATCCCCAGTTTCTCCCATGCGACTCATTCTTTCTCCTCCCTCAGGCTCTCCTAACCTAAAAAACAGACAAAAACCATGAATCAAAATGATGCCAAAACCTCTTTCCCCTCAAAATAAAACCCTCTCTCTTTCTCTTCATTGCTCAAAGAATTGAAAATCATCTACACCCTAAATACTGTAGCCACCACCCTCTGCCCCATTCTGACCCTCCCTCTCCCCTCACAGCCATCAGCGTCTGTCTATTACTTCTCCACAAGAACGCCTCCAGCCCCAGCATTCCCATCCCATGGCCACTGCTCAGGTCCAAACCTATCTTGCCTCTCACCCAGCTGTTCAGGAGCCTCTCTCTTCTCTTTCCAATCCATTTGATGCACCAATGCCCAGCTAATCAATCTCAGGGACAACTTTGAGAACTTCATTCTTCTGCTCAGAATGAACTGGAACATCCTTAATTTGGCAATTATGGCACCCTGGTCTGTGTCCCTCCTACCTTGCCAGCCAACTCTCCATTTGGATTCCTCTTCAGCCAAACTGGACTCCATACGAAAATATACCCCTTCTTGTTCTTCCTCTAGGCCTTGACTCATGCTGTTTCTTCTGGAGCAGCCTTGCCTTCTTACCTGTCCTTCAACACTCAGCTCAAGTTCCGTCATCTTCAGGAATCTTTTAGTGATCCCTACAACCAAGAGTGGTCTCCTTTCTGAATCTCTTGAAGCACATTTTTGGAACTTCCTGAAAGCACTGCTGCATTACTACTGTGAAGTCTGTTTCTAGCCTTTAATCTCCTTGAGTATAAGGAATATATATTTTTAATTTTATCTACCCCCTTGGTCCCTACTCCAGTGTCTAGTGTAGAGCTTTACATTATTGCTGAGTCCTTGCTCAGTGTACATGAGGTGTCCAGGGTTAGTCACTCTGAACCCAAGGTCTCAAACTAGTGGTCCACTACTCACATAGTAACCCCTGACATGAGTTGTTTTTTTGTGTGTGTGGTGGTAAGATAGGTAAAATATAAAATTTGCCATTTTAACCATTTTTAAGTGTACAATTCAGTGGCATTAATTACATTCACAGTGTTGTGCAACTATCACCATTATCTATTTCTAAAATGTTTTCATCACCCCAAACAGGAACTCTCTAACCATTAAGCAATAACTCCCCAGCCCCTGGTAACCTCTTACCTACTTTGTGTCTATGAATTTGCCTCTTCTAGATATTTCATATTAGTAGAATCATATAATATTTGTTCTTTTGTGTCTGGTTTATTTCATTTAGCATAATGGTTTCAAGGTTCAACCATGTTGTAGCATATATTAATACTTCATTCCTTTTTATGGCTGAATAATATTCCATGGTGTGGGTATACCACATTTTGTTTCTACATTCATCTGTTGATGGATACTCGGATTGTTTCCACCTATTGGCTATTATGAATAATGCTGCAGTGAACGTCGGCATTCAAATATCTGTCTGAGTCCTTGTTTTCAGTTCTTTTGGGTCTATACGTAGGAGTAGACTTGCTGGGTCGTATGGTAATTCTATGTTTAGTTTTTTGAAGAACCTACTGTAGAGTTTTTAAAATTCAAGTTACTTAACAACTTTCAAAAGGAAGGATTACACATAAAAATTAGATATTTTTCAACTTCTCTTGAAAAACATTAGAAGTCTGGCACTCTTGGGTCCTCCTCTCTGTAGGGATATGATAATGCTGGGGATGAGTGGGGACCACTCCCTGTAGGTGGGGTATCTGGTCTCCAGGTCAACAAGGTTCTCGCCCGGCTGGCATCTGCCACGGGCATTCCCTGCCCGGGCTGAGTTCTAAGCCTTTGCTCTGAGCCCCTCCCTTTGTTGGCTCTTCTAGCCGTCCCATACAGTCACTCGTTCACTCTTGTGTTTGTGCTCAGCCCACATTATTGTGTACATGCCATTCCTCTCCCATCCAGGCTGTCATTGTCGGAGGGCAAAGTACCTATCTTTTCATCTCTGATTTGCCAAGATGGATTGGCACATTTTTGGTACCCAAAGTCTTAGTTACACTGAATTTTGAAATTCCATAGCTAAGGTTTAGGGCAGAACTATTTTGTACAGTTACGACTGACGGAGTCAACTAAGTGCTAGACTGCACTGTGGAATGTTCTAAGAAAAGGGGGAAAAGTCTAAATTTGGGGAAATGAATGACAGATTACAGGCAATGAGGAAAGGACTAACCACTTCCTCATTTAAAATATTTCTTCTTTAGGTTTTTCTTTTTTATCACTCTAGGCTGTAGTCTGATGAAAATCATCTAAAAGATGATTTATGGAAAACTGAGGTACAATATCACAGAAGAACTTAATAAGAATTAGAATTAAAATGTACTGTCTGAATCCACATGCAAAAGAATAAATTTGGACCCCTACCTCACATCATATTAAAAACTCAAAATGGATCATCGCCTAAATGTAAGAGACAAAACTATAAAACTGTTAGAAGAAAACGTAGGAGTAAATCTTTGTGACGTTGAGTCAGGCAACAGTTTCTTAGATATCCACCAAAAGCACAAGCAACGAAAGAAAAAATATATTGGACTTCATCAAATGAAAACTTCTGTTTCAAAGGACACCACCAAGAAAATGACACAGCTCACCCAATGGGAAAAAATATTTGTAAATCATATATCTGATAAGGAAATTGCATCCAGAATATATAGAGAGCTCTTACAACTCAACAGTAGGAAGGCAACCAAATTAAAAAATAGACAAAGAAGCTGAAGAGATATTTCTCCCAAGAAGTTATACCAAGCACATTAAAAGACTCAACATCATTAGTTACATGACAAAGCTCAATGTCATTAGTTATTAGAGAAATGCAAATCAAAACCACAATGAGATACCACTTCATACCCACTAGGATGGCAATAATAATAATAAAATGACAGTAACAAGTGTTTGAGAATTTATGGAAAAATTAGAACCCTCATACATTGTTGGTGGCATTGTAAATGGTGTAGCCACTTTGGAAAACAGTTTGGCAGTTCCTCAAAATATTAAACTTCGAGTTAACATATCATCCAGCAATTGCACTTGTAGATATGTACACAAGAGAATTGAAAAATATGTGTCCACATAAAAACTTGTGCACAAGTGTTCATTGCAGCATTATTTATAATAGCCAAAAATTAGAAGCAACCCAAATTTCCATCAACTAATGAATGTGTAACAAAATGCAGTATATATGCAATGGAATATTATTCAGCCATAAAAAGGAAACAAGTATTGATATATAGTATAACATAGATGCATCTTGTAAACATTATGCTGAGTGAAAGAAGTCAGACACAAGAGACTACATATTGTATGATGATTCCATTTACATGAAATGTTCACAGCAGGCAACTCTATTGGGATAGAAAATAGGTTGAGTGGTTGTCTGGGGCTGAGGGGGAGGACGGGAATGGGAAGTGACTGCTGGCGGGTACAGGATTTCTCTCTGGGGTGATGAAAATGTTCTAAAATTGAATTGTAGTGATGGTTGCACAACTCTGTGAACATATTAAAAACCACTGAGCTGTTAAAAAAAAAAGAAACAGAGGACCCAGACATAAAATGCTATTCATTCCTTTTACAAAACTAATAAAATAGTACACAGTGCTCAAAGGTGACCAAAAAAAAATGTGTCTGAAGTAGTTGAGACTGAAGCATTTACAGATGACCCAGAATGATGTGTTGAGTTTGCTAAAGATGCCCCAGGCACCCCTCCATGCAAAATAAACTTGGGTGGGGGTAGATGAATAAATGGGCAACATGCTGATGATCGTTGAAGCCAGAGGGTGGGCACATGGGAGTTCACTGTACTGATCTATTTTTGTGAATGTGAAAAAGATTTTCCATAATAAAAGTTAAGAAAAAAAGACAACTAAAGCGCCTTCAGCAGTTATACACAAAATATGTCTGCCTATTTGGGGAGCTCCGTGTGGGGGGCTGTGACTGTGGACTCAGTGGTTGTCCGTAGACACGTGTATCTGTGTGGACAAGGAAGAATGAGAGGCCAAAGCACTTTGGGGGATGTATTAGTTTTCTAGGGCTCTGTACAAAGTACCACCGACTGAGGGGCTTAAAACAAAAGAAATTTATCCTTTCACAGTTCTGGAGGCTGAAAGTCAAAAATCAAGGTGTCGGCAGAGCCAGGCTCTCTCTGAAGCCTCTTGGAGAGGATCCTTCCTGCCTCTTCCAGCTTCTGGTGGTGCCGGCAATCCTTGGAGCTCCTGGCTTGTAGACACACCGCTTGAATCTCTGTCTCCATTGTCACATGGCCTTCTCCCTGTCTCTTCACATTGTCTTCCCTCTGTGCGTGTGTCTGTCCCTGACTCTCTTTTCTTATGAGGACACTGCTCATTTTGTACTAGGGCCCACCCTAACTGAGTATGCCCTCACTTTAACTTGATTACATCTGCAAAGACCTTATTTCCGAATAAGGTCACATTCACAGGTAGCAGGAGTAAAGACGCCAACATATCTTTTAGGGGGACACAATTCAGCCCACACAAGGGCACAAGGCAGAATAAGCAGAAAAATAAGACAGGTTCTTAGCAACACACTTCTCTATGGCTGAATCTCGAGCTGTCCAATAGGCAGGCTGCGGTGGACACCGTGTTTGCGATGACTAGACTTAACCAAAATGCATCACTCCCTGGCTGACTTTATCTTTTCCAAACCGAGACAGGCCTTTTCTGGGATCCATTTCCCACTCGGCAGCCTTAACTGATGAATGACACGTCTAGACTTTTCCAGTCTGTCAACTCCCTTTACCAGAAAGTTCTTGGGGATAATTCTAACCAGTATTCACTTGAGATATGTTTCAGAAAAGGTCAGTTTCTTCCTCTTTGACACAGACACACATTACTTTTAGAGTTTATCTTTCGAGCTGGCTGCTGAAGTTATTTTAGACTCTACAGTTGAGTTGACCCAGAAATCATTCCTACTCTGAAACTTCCTCTGAAATGTTATTCACTCTGACTCTTTAACTCAGGATTACATTGTGCTCTTCCTTGCTCTGTAATCTTACTCTGGCCTTTGACCAAAAGCAATAAAATCAGACCTCTATGTTAAATGGTACTATAAAAATATACAATTTTGTTCTAGTAAACCAGATATCTGATAGTTGCCATGTACTTTCAGATAATCGCTTGACGAGTTTCGTGGAGGAAGTGCAAGCTCTTCCATACTTCATGAACCGTGTGAGCCATGGACCGTTGGCTCCTTTCTGGAGGATGTGGCGGGGGCAGAGGTGGGAGGGGGGCAGGGCTTGGACTCACGCACTTCCTCCACAGCCAGCTTTAACCTGTATTTCAGCTCCAGTCGATGGCAGTGATTTTCAGCCCGTGTGTTTTCATCTCATTGCTTTCAGGAGAGCGGGAAAGGCTGGGCAGGAAGGAACCGATGTTTTGCCAAGGAGAGGCAGGAGGCTGGCTTGACCCAAGTGCAGGGAGAGGAGGGAAGAGGGAACTTGAGTGCCGGTCTGGGGAGCTTGGGTTTGAACCACTGGCAGTTCCTGGACAGAGATTCAGAAGACTGGGGAGCACGAGATGAAATATTGATCCTTGGTACCCCTGGCCCTGCGTGTAAGTGGAGGTTAGGAGAAGAGCGGTATCCAAACAAGGCCAATAGTGATATTTCAAGAGCATCTATGTACTGCCTGCCTCCTAAGGGCGAGGCACTAACCTCACATGCTCATGTGCTAACAGCTTCACGTGCATGGGGTCCCTGCCAACGGCCCTGATCGTCGGTCCTGTGTGTGAGAGTAATTCATCCTTTTACCTTGGGTGGACTCTTCCATCTTGCTTTTCAAAATCCAGATTTACAAAAGATGTTCAGTTTTATAGTAAAGCTCGTCCTTCCCTCTTTCTACCATGCAGTTAATATACTGTATACAATTTGTAGAACATCTGTTTACAGAGAGCTCTGTAAGAAGATCCCTTTTCTCGAAAGCACAGAAACGTGAATAACAGAAAGGCTCAGAGTCCATTGATGATTCACTTATCACAAGCAATATTCAATGCGATAGAATTAATTGTACTACTAGAAAGAACTGGAACTGAGGTCCTAGGAGCTTTTTAGAACTGGATTGAAAGGATCCACAGATTCACCCCTGACATCCAGTCAGAGCTGCGCCTAACCCACAATACAGCCAGGGTGATTTTTCTAAAGCTATCCGTTAAAAAGGTCTTCCGAGGCGAGCATGGTATTTCCTTTGTTAGCTGGGATCTGAGTCTGACAGCCTCAGCAGGTCAGAGTCTTTTTATGCTGTGGCTGTGATTTGAGTCTGTTCCCTTTATGTCGTGTTCTCAGTGGAGATGGAAAAGGCACTGTCACCTTCCAGTGGACGTATAGCTGGTAAATTCCTAAGGACTGCTGCCAACTGGCACATTCACATAATTGCTACCTTCTTTTCTAGCGTGTGTTTCTGACCTCTTGGTTATTTTCTGTTTTCCTTTGCAATTTTTGGTTTCTCCATGTTTCTTTTAAAACGTAGCACCTCAGTGTGTCATACTCTAATCTCCTTGACTGGTTTTGCATCTCCCTTTTCTTAAAAGCATAGGGAAGAGTGAGCACTATAAACTGCTTAAAAACTCGGTGGAGACAGAGCGAGGAAAGTTGTTGTGATAACTTGGTGGAGAACTCCCCAGCCTCCTTCAGTCCAAGTACCATCCAGATGAGGGCTTCTTTCTTGTGTCAGATCCATGCTCTCAGCACAGACTGGGGGAGTTTCATAAACTTAACGTCCCTAAGGTACCCGGAGTACTGAGTGAGCGCTTGCTTGTTACTCGTGGTCTTTATCTGTGAATAAGTTCTCCCCAGCGCCCTTAACAATTCAGCAGGTTCTAGATGCGTGGCCCTGCAAGAGTTTGGTCTGCCGTGGACTGCTTCAGCCTAAATAACAACTGTCCTGCTGCACTCTTGTGTCCACAACATGATGAGAAAATACTACCAGTCTTGCATATTTTGTGCCAGCTCTCAGGGTCCTCCTGCACCACTTGCACAGTCATTCCTCCATGGCAAGTGTCCAGGTACGTCCCACACCCCCAGGGATCATCTGGAGGGGTCACAAACAACATTTAACAAACTGTTAATAGCCATGAATCTATTTTAATGTGTATTAGAAAAAAATATAACAAGCACATAAAACCCAAGATAGGAACTTTCTTTTCAAAAGTAATTGGAATTTAAAAATGAATCCCTTAAAACTAGGTAAATATGAGAGGCAGCATATGACAGGAGAGAATGATGAAGGTGGAATCCACGTGCCTCTGGTGTGGAGCCCGGTGGAGGGAGCACAGAGACCCTGGGCCCTCAGTCTGCCGGCCGCCCCCCTTGCCCCTTCTCTCTTTGTGTTCCCTCTTTCTCCTCCTTCATTCCTCCCTGCCTCTCCCTCCAAGTTTCTCCTCTTCTGGGCTTGTTCCTCCTCCCCTCCCTTCCTCAAAGCATCGCTGGTGGTCCTCTGGGTTTTAAGAGAAGGAAGGAAGCTCACATTTATGGATCATTAATTTGCTTGAAGGTCACAGACATAAGTGGGCATAGCTGCTATTGAAGTTTTGGGTGATTCCTACGAAGTGCTTCTCAAATGTTAGTGCACCTATGATTAGGGATCACCTGGAGAGCTGGTTCAAATGCAGATTCTGGTCCAGTGGGTCTAGGGTAGGGCCGAGATTTTTATGTTTCTAACAAGCTCCCAGGTGACGCTGATGCTGCTGGTCCGTGGCCCACACTTGGAGTAGCAAGGCTGAAGATGTGGCTCTACTTCTTTAGCTAAGTAAGAGCAGAAAAGGATGTTTGTAGGAAGAGGAGGAATTCTGGAACCACCTCTTTCATCTGCAGTGAAACCAATATAATTATTAAGAACACTGTTTACACGTCCAGCATGTCCTGCTCTGTGTAAAGAATACAAGAATGTTCCTTGTACTGACCGAGGCGGTTTGTAATGAAAACTTTGGCTCAAATTGTTGCTAGGGCGCTGCCAGGGGAACCAGCCACACAGAGGGAATGTGTAACCTAATATTATTGTGTGTGAAATACCGAGCTCTGGCCTTAGAAAGGTATAAAGGGTTCTGTTTACTCCTTTGCTCCGGTGACAGGCTAGCACCCCAGCCTGGTCAGGCAAACCTGGGTGCGTTTCTTCACGTGAGGCTGCTGCAGAGCCCTTTTTCTGGGTGGAGAAAATTGGACTGTTGAACTGTTCAGAATATATTGGGATGTTCATATCTTTTTGGTTATGAGAATCAGACCTGCCCGTGAGTTCTGAGGGTTACAATAGATACAGCATTAAGAAAACAAGCCAGCTAAATACAATAGGACCCAGACTGAGGTCATATTAAAACTGTGGGACTCAATCCAGGGCCATGCTGTTTTAAATGAAATGACCCTTGATGTTGTGTCACGTGTAGAGATCAGAGAGAGATGCTATTGTGCGGCACTGAAATTTTACAGTATCCTTTCTGTTAGAGCAGAAAAATCTACAGAAGGAAAAGGCAAGGCCATCTTTTCAAGATTCAGCTGAAGCCAGACACTTAGCCAAAATCAAGCCCTCCCCTTCTGACACAAGGAGCCACATGATCGCAGAAGGTTAAGTGCTAAAAACGTTCTTGGGGAGCCCCTATCTCAATGGTGTTCAATGTTCGGGAGGTCATTGTACTCTGGGCTCCCTTCTCCTTGAAAACACACCCATTCACAATCTTCCATGTAATTTCCAGGGATTAATGGATTCCCTAGTGGATCCATGGATTCCAGGTTAAAAAGCTCTGATGTAGTACATGGCCCTCTGTTTGTAAATGAGAAAATTGAGGCTCAGAAAGCAGATGACCGACCGTAGGTCTCATAGCAATGCTGATGCTGGGCTAATTCAACAGGAGGCGTTCAGTACCAGAGGTGTCCGCAGGGAAACCCGTGGCCTGTATCTGTGCGTAATTTATTTCTGAAGGCCCTGAGAAGCACAAGTGTCAAGAAGTTTTTGAGAGATTTGTAACTTTTAGCTGAGAGAATCCCAATCTTTAATCAAATAACATTTGGAGAAAAGTAGAAATAATGGAACCAGAAACTCACTGGACCTGGATTTTATGATGTGTTCAAAAGACGTAAGTGAGAAGTCCTGCTCTACTTGGTGGCTGTGCGCTAACCTGCAGTTTGGGATTTTTTTAGGGAAGGTAATAAATTCCTTTTGAAGTCTGAATTCACAGACCAGTGTGAATCTTCCACATCCCTGAAAACGACTCAGGCAAGATGCCTCATTGAAACAGAAGTCTCAGTTTGGCAACACATTTTGGGGTTCAGCCCCCCAATACAATCCCTGGCACAGTCTAGATGCTCCATAAATATCTATTTGAATAAATGGGCTGTATTTAACATAATTAGAGTTTTCTAGAGATGAGAGATGCAGGAAGCTGGAGAGAGACCAGTACACGATGTGTAAGTACACAGTGAAAGTTGGGATTCCCAGTGAGGGATTTAGAATCTCTCAAACATAATGTTAAGCAGAAGAAGCCAGACACAAAAGAATACATCCACTATGATTCCATTTATTTGAAGAAGAAACATGGACCAAATCAACCTCTGCTATGAGAAGCTGGAGTATTGGTTACCTTTGGTGAGTGGGGGCTTTAGTGATGGAGGGCATGTGGGAAAGGGGGCTTCTAGGGTGCTGGCAACGTTCTATTTCTTAATCTGGGTGCTGGGTACACCTGTGGATTCGCTTTGTGATAGTTCATCAAATGATACCCTATGACCTACCACTTTTCTGTATGTATGTTATACTTCCATAAAAATATTCATTAAAACACACACACACACACAAAATGAAGGCTCTAGGCCAGTGCTTCTCAAACTTGAATGTGTATACAAAGCACCTGGGAATCTTATTAAAATGCAAAATTCTGATTCATTTGGTCTTGAGTAGGGCATGCAGTTCTGCATTTGTGGAGAGGGCCTAGAGACTGGTATCTTCAGGATCTTTTAGAGAGATCCAGGGATCTGATGAAAGTATCCTGGGCCTGTCTTTGCATGTGGTGAAGGAGACAATGTGCAGGGATGTTAACATGCTAGGTTATTAACCAACAGAGCAGTGGCTCCCAAGACCAGCCTGTACTTTCATGTGAGTCTGAAATTTTCCTGCTCCCAGCACCTTTGCAGTTGTTTTCTGACTGCTGAATGGTGATCAGAGCCTAGAGTTGTGCCACTCCAATGAAGTGACCAGCAGGTGACCAGCCCCTGCAGCCCACCTTAGGGCCCCTGGCCTGTCTGCCCCATAGAAGCCACTGAAGACCCAGAGGCCATTACCCTAAAGAGCGTGATGAGGGCATTAGGAACCTCATTTCCCTCTCTATCCACATGTGTGGGTGAAACTAGATTTTCAGCCATGACTGCTACATAAATGAAATGGACATCCCAGCTCCTTTTTGTAAAACTCTGTAGGATATAGATCCCCAAACACCAAACTTGTGTCAAGAAAAAAACATTATTTTGGGTGAAAAAAAAACCAAGTCAAACTATATCAAATTAAAAAGCTTCTGCACCGCAAAGGAAATCATCAACAAAATGAAAAGGCAACCTACCGAATGGGAAAAAGTATTAGCAAATCATATATCTGATAAGAGGTTAATATCCAAAACATATAAAGAACTCATACAAATCAATAGCAAAAAACACAAATAATTTGATTAAAAATGGGTAGAGGATCTGAATAGACATTTTTCTAAAGAAGGTATACAGATGGCCAACAGGTACGTGAAAAGGTGCTCACCATCACTAATCATCAGGGAAATCCAAATCAAAACCACAATGAGATAGTACCTCACACATGTTAGAATGCCTATTACCAAAAAGACAAGAAATAACAAGTGTTGGCAAGGAGGTGGCAAAAAGGAAACCCTTGTGCACTGTTGGTGGGCGTGTAAATTGGAGCAACCACTATGGAAAATAGTATGAGTTTCCTTGAAAAATTAAAAATGGAACTACCATATGATCTAGTAATTCCATTTCTGGATATTTATTTGAAGAAAACAAAAACACTAATTTGAAAAGATATGTGCACCCTCATGTTCATTGCAGCATTATTTACAATAACCAAGACATGGCTAAGTGTCCAACTCTGGACATATATCTATAGATATTAATATCTATAGATATAGTATATATGTCTCCTAATGGACCTGCTTCAATGATTAAACCCTGATCGATGCACTCATTCTGTGGACGTCATTCAGTTCCTTTCCCAAGCCACCCGTTGTTGCTCCATGAGCTCACAAAGGGACCATGACAGTAGCAACAGAAGGTATGTACAGGCTCAGCAACCTAGTCTTACATTCTCCAAGGGTGATCTGGCCACAGTCACTGCTGAACATCCAAACTGCCAACAGACAGCAGAGCCCACAGAGAGCCCCTACTATGACACCATTCCTCAAGAGGACGAACCAGCTAGCTGGTGGCGAGTTGATTACATTGGACCACATCCATTATGAAAAGGGAAGTGCTTTGTTCTCAATGGAATAGACACTTACTCTGGATATGGATTTTCCTTCCCTGCCCACTATACTCCATCAGTAAATATTACAGTATCCAATGTGTGGACTTATAGAATGCCTTACCCATTATCAAGGTAGACCATCTAGCATTACTTCTGGCCAGGGAAGTCGTTTCACAGCAAATGAAGTATACCAGTAGGCTCATGCTCATGAAATTTACTGGTCTTACCATTTTCCCCATCACCCCAAGGCAGCTGGTCTGATAGAAGAGTGGAGTGAGCTTTTGAAGATTCAGTCACAGTACCATCTACCATCTGGGTGATCACACTTATGTGGCTGGCTGGTGTCCTCTAGTCTGTAGTATATGCTCTAAATCAGTGACCAATATATGATGCATTTCATCCACATCTAGGATTCATGGGGACAGGAGTCAAGGGATGGAAAGGGGAGTGGTCCTTCTCACTATTCCCCTTAATGATACACCTGTGAAATTTTTCTTTCCTGTTTCTACAACTTCGGGTTCTGCTGGTCAAGGAGTCTTAGTTCCCAAGGGATGAATGCATCCATCAGGGGACACAGCAATATTTACATTAAACTGGAAGTTGAGACTGCCACCTGACTATTTAGGACTCCTCATGTTCAGTGGACCAACAGGCAAAGAAGGTTTACTGTCTTGGCTGGCGTGATTGAGCCTGATCATCAAGAGGAAATTTGGCTGCTCCTTCACAAAGTGGGTAAGGAGGAGTATGTCTGGAATACAGGAGATCCCCAGGGTCACATCTTAGTACTGCTATGTCCTGGGATAAAAGTGAATGGAAAATTACAATGCAATTCAGACAGGATTGTTAATGTCACAAACACTTCAGTAATGAAGGTTTGGGTCACCCCATCAGGCAAGAACAAACTGAGGTTCTTGCTGAGGGCAAAGAGGATATGAAATTGGTAGAGGAAAAGGAAGTTCTAAGTACCAGCTCCATCATGTGACAAGTTACACAAACAAGGACTATAGTAGTTATAAGCATTTCTTCTTACTTCAATATGAATTTATTTGTGCATACATTATCCAATTTTTTTCTTTCTTTTTCTCCCTCTCTCATTCCTCTACCATCTAAATGAGAGGTGCTAATAAGTTAACTTTATATTTTAGTATTCAAGTTATAGTATATCAAAGGAAGTGAGCTAGAAAAGGAATGAACATCACCCAAAGATGGGTAAAGAGACTATGTGACTTTGTATTCTCTTTTGGAGAGAGAGTTAGCGTGTTTTGGTTGTATAAAGGATGATTGTGTTAGGTGCATGCATGATTTTACTGTTGTCTTTATTTGGAGGTTGAATGTGATTCAGAGAAGTATGTATGGATGACAGGGGTTGAACCGTGGTGGTTTGTATTATGTCACATAGGCTACGTTGGAACTGCATTTCCTAGAATCCTCTTCTGTGTAGAACTGGCCAAAAAGAGGAATTCGTATGAGATGTGAAAGGCAGAAATGAAGCAATAGACATTACTCTCTGAAGGTCTTCATAGTCAGATGCAATGACAGACACACAGAAGTGCTGGAGGGTTCCTTCATGTGCTTGCCTCTTCCATTCCTTTTTTAGCTCTTCTTCCCAGCTGCTGATGCTGTTGACCAATAGTGGCCTCAGGTCCACCGCCAGTCCTTGGGCAGCAGACTCAGGGAGGCAGCAGCTATTCAGAGGTCTGGCTTCCCATTGATGTCTCCACGAACCTTCCCTTTGCAGTCCCATTTTGGTGGGTGGATGTGGTTGGGTTTCAGATTGACTGATTGGTGACTTAGCTTTGATTTTCCAACTTCCCTCCTGGACCTTTATTTCCCCAAATGTAAAGTTTAACTCCAATTATAAATCCCTTACATATTAACTCAGGAGTTGGCAAACTATGGCTGATGGGTCAAGTCCAGCCCGCCACCTGTTCTAGTAAATAAAGTTTTATTGGGACAAGGCCACACCTTTCATTTACATATTATCTATGGCTGTTTAATGGCCCAGTTGAGTAGGTGTGGCAGAGACTGTATGGCCTCCAAAGCCTAAAATATTTATTATCTGGCACTTGAAAAAACTTGCTAGTCCTACCGTTCATAGTGAGTATGGTTCTGATTGAAGCCTGACTGATACACATGGCCAACTCAAACATCAGTGGAGTGGGGAAGAATATTCTGCCTCTAGTGAGAAGAACTCTCCAGTTACAAGAGAAAGGGCATGGGCACAGGGAGGGGTGAAGAGTTAGGAAAACTAATGCCCTCTACTCTATATGTTAATTTAAATCTAAAGTCTATTAATTTTATTTGAATTTAACAGAAGAAAGTGAAACTGAAGAAATGACTGAACTTAAAAGAAATGTTTCTTGACCACAAGAGGTGTTAGTTCCTAAAATATTCTAAGTCTTAAAAAAATTATGAATTATGAAAATCATTACAGGTTGAATTCATCGTAGTTTCTGAAATCACATTTCAGTTTTAGACAGAATTGATTTACTCCAAACTATAAGAGATGAACTGTTTAATGCTGTTATGCTGCCTTCCTTCTCCCCTTTCCCCACTCCCCAATCTTTGCTTGTACCATTTGTTCTCTGGTTCTGGTTCTCTATTTAAGTGGATTCAATGCCTACGATCTATTCCTCTAGGTGGGTTCTCCATTTTAGAGTTCTTCATTTTGATTCCTTTCTTGGCTAGATTTCATCATTCATACTTTTTTTTTTTAAAGAAGTGCTCGTGGTGACTATATTTATGAATTATTTCATGTTTGAGAGTGTCTGCCTGTTGTTTTTATGTTGGTTTTTATGTTGGATGTAACATTCTTAGGTCATGCTTTCCACTTCAGACCTTTTCAGACGAGTTCTGTTTCCTCTGGGATCGACTGTTTCTCTAAGGAGAGTCTGAGACCAGCTTGACTTTTTTCCCTCCTTTAAAAGTGATCTGTTTTTATTTTTCCCTTCTACTAGTATGTCTAGACATTTATTCCCTTAAATCTTTGAAGCTCAGAATCTTAAACAGAATATGTCAATGTTGGTTATATTAAAATGATTTTTCCTGGCATATACCCTATCTTTTCAATCTTCAGATTGGATTTTTCATTCAAGTCAGAAATTTTCCTATATTATATCTCTGAATAATTTTAAGTTCCTTTTATTGAGATCTGCACATGAGGAACGTCAATTATGCATAAGTTGGAGAATCTTTGACTTCCATGTCTATCACATTCTTTCTAATTGCTTCAATCTCGTCTTTTCCCACATTCACTATTATCCTAAGTCTCTCTGTGTTGTTAATTTGATTTTTAGCCATGATTATTTTATTATTTTCTTTTCTAATTTATTTAGTATATCTGTAATCATAATATTTTGGTTTTTAATTTATTTCCTTAGCTCTGCAACCTCCCTTTTCATCTCATTTTGTTACTTTATTATCTTATTTTTGAGTTTTTGTTTCATTAAATTAAATCCATATTACGTTGTTCTAAGATGCAAAACACTTGCCAAGAACTGTCTCTCTTATTTGGGTTCCCGCTTCCAGAACTGCAAGACAATACATTTCTGTTGTCTATGCCCCCCCCTCCCCCACCCCCCGCCCTGGTTTGTGGTACTTTGTTATGACAGCCCTAGCAGACATCTGGCTTCCCTATTTAACATTTCAACCAGCCCCCAGCATGCTCTCTCCCTCTTCTCTGCTTTATTTTTCTTCTTTACAACTTATCCCCATCTGATGAACTGTATAATTTCCTTATTGTTTTGTTTATTGCCTATCTCCTCCACTAGAACGAGGGCAGGGAGTTAGCTATTGTTCATTGATTTCTCTGTAGGGCCTAGAACATAGTAGAAGCTCAATAAATACTTGTTTGTGTATTTTTCTTTGTTTTTTTTGCTGAGGACTATTCGGCATGAGCTAACATCTGTGCCAATCTTCCTCTATTTTGTATGTGGAGGCCATAGCTTGGCCTCCAATGAGTGGCGTAGATCCATGCCCAGGAACCAAACCTGGAGCACAGAAGCACAGCATGCAGAACTTAACCATGAGGCCATGGGGCCGGCCCTCAATAAATACCTGTTGAGTGAATAAATACAACCAGATCTGATGCCTAGCGTATGTTCAGAAATGACCCAGCTTTAGGCCTATTGAGAACTAATGAAATCACATTGACTATTGCTTTACAATTTTTTGGAAAATGTCTTTGGATTGACCCATCCCTTCAGAGAATATTGATGGAGAGCCTACTGTGTGCCTGGTACTGCTCTCAGTAGTAAAAGTACAGCAGTAAACACAACCAAGAGGGAGAAGGAGACTGTAAACCTGGCTTATGATATGATATCAGGTGTGATAGGTGCTGTGAAAATTAATTAGGTAGGGTAAATGTTCCAGATAACTATTTCTGCAAAACAAACCGCCCTGAGACTTTACGGCCTACAACAACAATTTCTCTCATCGTCCTTTGGTGGACTGGGCCCATCAGAGGGGTACTTGCTGCACGTGGTGCAGTCAGATGTTGGCCAGGCTCCAGGTCATCTGAAGGATCGGCTGGGTTGAACGTCTGACGTGGCTCACCTGTTTGGCTGCTCTTGATGCTGACTGCCACCTGGGAGCTCAGCGGGGCTGTGGACCAGTGCACCTCCCTGTAGCCTCTCCAAGTGGCCTGGGCTACTCAGCATTGCAGCTCAGTTCTGGAAGGAGCTCTCCAAGAGCAAGTGCTCAAGGAAGCAAGAAGCAGTGGCTGCCAGGGCAGTTACGGGCTGTGCCTGGGACTGGAGCAGCATCCCTTCTACCATATTTTGTTGGTTAAGAAGTTGCAGGGCCCCCCACATTCTAGGGTATGGAGAAAGAACACGTGCGATGGGAGAGATCGCTGCACACCTTTGGAAAACATAGTCCCACAGTAAGGGGATATTAAGTGGTGGGCAAGCAGGAAAGAGAGGTGCTCTTTATAGAGAAGTTCTCTCTGATAAGGTGACCTTTGAGCACAGGCCTGAGGATGGCAAGTACAAAGGCCCTGTGGCAGGAGCATGCTTGACAGGGTGAGGAATGGCTGAAGTGAGGTCGGAAGGGAGCTGTGGAATCTTCACTTATGAGACTCATGAGGGTATATGAGTGCAAGGTCTTACGTTCAGGACTGAATAGCTCACAGATGCCTATGAGCTTTTAAATGGGTGGGAGCCTTTGAAGCAGCCCTTGTCGATGACTCTCCCCACACCTGCCTTGGTTCTTGGCCTTTTTCTTCCTCATCCTGAACCCATTGGTGCTCTCTCCTGCAGATTCGTCCTTTGCTCCTTGATCTCCACCAACCCTGAGGCCTTGTCATTGTACCCAGAAGCCTGCTCCAACCAGGTCACCCAGGTTGTTATGTTTGCTGCTGTGTGACTCGGGACCAGGTGCCCCGTGGCAAGCCCTGGGTGCCCTTGTCATAGTCCTAGTGTCACAGCACTCCTAGGTCAGCACATCAGGGCCCCAGCCCAGAGAGAGGGCAACAGCTCAGAGCCAAGGGGGCCCAAGTGCCCCTTTGCTGGGACTGCTGCCTGTCCTGTCCCCTGCCCAGCTCTGGCTGGGCCCTTCTGGGGGTCTGAGTGCTCCCCATGACCCAACACACTGGCTGGCTGAGTCCTGCTCCACACTATCAATTATCTGGAACCATGACTGACCCCAGCTGGCTCTGTTCTTCCGGCTTCCCCACTGAGGGGCCGCCTGAAGACCGGCAACTGGGAGAGCGGCTGCGTGGCAGTCGAGTGCCATTTTGGGAGCCTGCCTGCTGGGGTTTGGATGTGGCTTTGCCACTCACTCACGATGTTACCTTGAACAAGTAGTTTAACCTTCCTATGCTTTTTTCCTTCAATAGAGGTCTTTTATTGCATCTTTAACATATTTCAAATAGTCTTAAGAATGATTTGCCATCTTGTTATTTCTGTAGCTGGACAGCTCTCAGATCTTTTCTATCAGCCTGCTGAACTGTTCCTTTTCTGGAGAGATACCATCCAAAAATGTCTTGTTAGTCTTGTTTTTAACTGTTGTGGCTTGCGGGATCAAAGTAGCAACCTGAATTCAATACAAGTTCAATGCCTTTTCCTTTGAGAACTATCTCATGTCTCTGGGCTTGAAATACTGAACAAGCAATGCCTGGCCTCATTCAAACACTGCTGGTGTGTTTCTCACCCTAGACATTTCAGATTTCCACAGGAGACCCATCCTCCAGAGTGACAGTGGTGATGGGGAAGTGAGCCTACAGACCTCCTCTTGTATTGGAAGCCCCACAGAACACTCGATATGTGGCAACAGTGCAAGCCATAGCCTGTTCCTTCCTATTTCCCCACGATTTGTCCACCCAGAGCCCCTTCTTTTTCTTTCCAAGGAGACTGAGTTCTACATCGATGTGATTGAAGTCCCTCTGCAGGGTGCCTATGGGGCCCTTCATAACGCCTGTGTGTCCCTTCCGAGTGATGTCTACATTTTCTGGAATGTCAACAGTTTGGTTTGCCGAGAATCATCTTCATTCTCACAGTAGATGCGGCAAAGAGATACCCTCTCCCGGTGCTTTTGTTTCTGCATCTGTAAAATGGGCATATAATAGTGCTGACCCCACAGGTTTGCTGTAAGAATCCATTGAGTTCATTCATATAAAGGGCTTAGAAGATGCCTGGCCCATGGAAGATGCTAAGTGTTGGCTCTAATTATTTTCCTATATTAGTATCTATGACTCCTTGAATGAAGCTCCAGACCTTTCTGTGCTGCTCTCCAGAGTTAACCCTGTAGCTGGACCATCTCGAGGCCCCGTGTCCACTGGGCCTCGCAGGTCACTGTCCCCACTGTCCTGATAGCCCACCAGGCCCCCCAGCTGGGTCTACTCAGAGAGCTGAGGAGACAAAGTGTAAGATCCATCTTGTGATGAAATTTAGCAAGAGTCCATCTGAATTTCTGGAGGCTGGATCACAGGACCCAATGTAGACATTGGCACCTTTGGAGACAAAGCAGAAGTCTTAGCAATTGGCGAGCTTCAGCAGTGGCCATACAGGTCGGAGCTTTGGTCTAGCTGGGGCCATGGCAGAACTTCATAAGACGCACTGGGTGGGGAAGGGGCAATCTGGTTGGAGGATGCTAAGCTCCCTGGCTTGAGGATCTACTTAGATTGCTGTCTACCAACATGCGCTATTTGGGGGTGCTCACGGATAAGTGGGGGGAAGCAAAGCCTCTCATGCTCCAGACGATGAACGGGCATAGGAGCTTTGTCCCCGTTTGGGGAACAGTGGTCCACTGAGTCAGCCTGATCACAAAAGGGCAGAGAATCAAGGGACATTTGAAGGTTAGAAATAGGCTCTGGTTTCTGTGTTATGTTTTTAAAAATTATTTTTTGTTGTGGTAAAGAAAATCTATAACAAAATTTGCAATCTTAACCATTTCTTTTTTTTTTTTTAAAGATTGGCACCAGAGCAACATCTCTTGCCAATCTCCTCTTTCTTCTTCTTCTTCTCCCTAAAGCCCCCCAGTACCTAGTTGTATATTCTAGTTGTAGGTCCTTCTGGTTGTGCTATGTGGGACGCCGCCTCAGCACGGCCTGATGAGCGGTGCCATGTCCCTGCCCAGGATCTGAACCAGCAAAACCCTGGGCTGCTGAAGTAGAGTACGTGACCTTAACCACTTGGTCACGGGGCTGGCCCTTTAACCATTTCTAAGTGTTCAGTAGTGTTAGGTACATTCACATTGTTGTGCAGCCAATCTCCAGGACTTTTTCATCTTGCAAAACTGAAATTCTATAGTCATTCACTCCACTTTTGCCCTTCCCTAGCCCCTGGTAACCACCAGTGTAGTTTCTGTTTCTGTGAATTTGACCACTCTAGATACCTCATGTAAGTGGACTCATACAGGATTGGTTTCTGTGCTACTTTTGAAAGCCTGGACTTCTTGAAACCTTTGTGATGGCGGTCAATGCATACACCGTCCTCCTACCTCTGTGACCGCTTCTTCTCAGTCTCCCCCTTAGGGTCCCTGCCTGTGCTCAGCCCACAGGCCCTGCCATCCTCCCTACTCAGTCCTTGGCCAGCATGTCCCCCCTTTACACTTCTCCTGGGTGGGCTCCCCAAGCCATGGCTGAAACCAGCTTCAAACAGCTGATGGCTCCTACCTCCCCTTAAGGCTTTATCCTCCATGGGCCTCTGCCCCGAAGCCCTGGCCCCATTAACCTCCTTCCCCTGGCTCTTCCCTGCCGGACTGGAGGTTCAGGGCTCACCACGTTGGACAAACATCAGGGAGATTCTTGTATGGGTTGTCCTGGAGCCATATTTTAAGCAACGCTGCATTGTAAGGACCTTTGTCCTTTGTCTCTCCCACTAGTGTCAGCTCTCTGAAGGCTGCCTGGCTTGTTCCTGACAGCCCAGCCTCACAGACATCAGGAGCTCAGGAAATAGTTGGTGAGCAAGTGAATAAAGGAATCCTAAAACAGCTCAGTAGAAAAGGGAGACCAAGAGAAAGGGTCCAGGTGGTGATGGTGGGCTGAACACGTGCAGCTTCTTCCTGAGGAAAGCCCCTAAAACTATAGCAAAGGGATTTCAAAGATAACACAGAAGACCCTGAGGAGAGTAAAGGGCAGCCCTGAGAGGCTGGGTCACAAGTGCCAGTGGGAAAAGCAAAGAAACAATGGAATCCTCAGAAGGTACAGGAACAGGCAGCAGTAGGCAGCTCTGGAAGTGGGGGTGAAGACGAGGGAGGGATCCCTGGGGCCATCTTAGGGGCTCCCAACCACACCACGTCAGCTTACAAGCCCGAAATACAGCCCACTTACCCAACCGTCTTCCTGCCAGGTACCCAAATTCTTGTCCACACAAGTGCCCTAATCCTGGTGAGCCCTGGGTTTCCCAGGACTCTCTGTACCCACTGTCTGCCTCACAGGGGCTCTGAGAACCCTCTGACCTGGAGACCCTGTTTGGAATATCTCATCCTGGGAGCCTTCATCTAGAAGCGGCCATACCGCCCTTCCCTTATTCAGCTAGGTTTGTGCTTAATACCCAGCTTTTCAAAACTCAACAATATTTAGTTAGGTATCCATATTTAAGTGGTTAAACCATTTTAAAAATAAGAAAACGATTAGCGTAAAAATCAGCCAAGTGATTCCCTCTTTGGGGAGAGGAGGAGGATGTGACTGACGAGGGACACATCTGGGGCTCTGTAGTGAGTTGAGCTGTATCCCCCCAAAAGATATATTCAAGTGCTAACCACCAGTACCTGTGAACGTGAACCTTATTTGGAAATAGGGTCTTTGCAGTTGTACTCAAGTTAAGATGGGGTCATACTGACTGGATTAGGGTGGGCCCTAAATCTGTGAGTGGTGCCTTCATAAGAAAAAGGAGAGGGAGGTGTGAGGTACAAACACACAGGGAAGAAGGCCATGTGACTATCGAGGCAAAGATTGAGGGATGCAGCTACAAGCAAAGGATTGCTGGGAGCCACCAGAACCTAGAAAAGGCAAAGACTCTCCTTCAGAACCTTCAGACACCTTGATTTCAGACTTCTAGCCCCCAGAACTGCGAAAGAATAAATTTCTGCTGATTGAAGCTCCCGGTTTGTGATCATTCGTTACAGCAACCATGGGACTACAAACCCTAAAGCTTTCCTAATGCCATATTTCTTAATCTGGGTCATGAGTACATGGAGATTGGCTTTATTATTGTTTTTAAACTGTACATATATGTTTTATACACATATATGGTTTCACAATAACAAAAATATAAGCAGCAGCAAAAAAGGAACATCTGGCGATGTCTGGCTTTGAAGATGAGTTTGGGTGGGGCACCTTTGGCTATGGGTTTGCTTATGTGTGCCAAGATCACGGCAGGTCTGTGGGTCACATGCAGGAGGGGACTTTCTGGGGCCAAGCTTGAATGTCATAGATAATGGGATACAGCAAATAGCAGAGGGAGTGTGAAAGCTTCGTGTCTTACAAGTGGACATTTCATGTGATCATGGACCAGACACCATCCCAGCAGGTGCAATGGCAACATGAAGATGAGATGCCCCTCCTTCCTGGGTGCAACAGGATGTGCCCCCTCCCAGAGAAGGTTCTGGACTGAGAAGCTTAAGTGGAGAGGCTGTCTGTGGGGCGGAGGGTGCAGGCGTCCCTCAGAAAGCTCTGTGGGGGCCTGACTGACCTGCACACTTGGGTGGAAGGCTGCCAGAGGGTTACCTTCTCACACCTCATGGGGGACGTTTTGGGAATAGCTAAACAAAGCCCTGTCCACCTCAAGTGGGCAAAGTGTGAGGAGCCCCACCATCTCCAAGATGCTCATTACAACCCTGGGCCACACCTGGCTCTCTGTTGATGACCCTTGGAGCTTCCAGGAGGAAGGCCTCATCAAGGGCCAGAAGGAGCTCCCTCAAGAAACGGATACAGACAGAGGAGCCAGTGGTAGGAGAGAATACCCCACTCATCCCTGGTGCCATGAGACTTCCTCTCAACAGGCTTCCTGCAAAACCCCGTTGGCTTCGTGAAAACTGACCTCTGGAGGAACATTCCTCCGCCAGAGGCATCAGGACTGTGTGATGCCTCGGTGATTTTTCTGTTTGGTTCCCTGCCTTGTAGTTAGAGGAGATAACAGCCATCCCAGGAAGTCTCAATAAATGTATATTGTTTTAGCTGAAAAAAAATCTTTTTAAAGGATGGGAAAGTGAATATTGAACACCTTATGGAACTATCCTAAACAAACAGACGCTGGTTCTGAACATAAGATAAAAGTGCGCTTTGAAAAGTGGGGAGAGATGGGGGAAAATTACTTTATATCTCCCATAAAACTGTGTTAAGTTCTGTTTAATGGATATTCTGGGAAAAGGCTATAATTCCTTGAAAAGCTGGGCTGCCCTGCAGCTGAAGCCAAGTTGTAAAACTGTTCGGGATGTAGAAAGGTTAGTAAAGAGACCAGCCGTCCGGTCATTTCTAACTATCGGACGGGAGGGGTATTTGGAATGGTTTAAATGCTGGCTGCCGAGGAAACCAATGATCGGAAAAACAACGTCATGGGGCTTTTTATATGGCCCACTGGTATCGTGATGCAATGTGATTATTTTTCTGACTTTCTGTTTTTGCAACAGGAAAAGGAAGAAACGAGGGAATCAGAGGAGTGCTCAGATGCCTAATTACCAGTGCTTCTCTCAGATAAATTATAAACAGGCTGTTAAAGAATTCTCTTGCTACAGCAGAGAAACAAAGCAGCCTTTAAACACTTCACATGTCAACGTGCCCTAATTTCAAAAGCGCTAGAGCCATGTATAACCCCAAAGATAATCTTTTTCTCCAAGGAATGATTAAGCAAAGTTTAAAAAAAAAAAAAGTAACCCCAAATCCCCATTCCTGGGCCTGTGGCAGACATCATCAATCAATCAAGGCAGATTTTTCCATGGAACCCAAACACTGCCCCAGAATTCCTCTCAGCAACGTGTGCCTGACAGCTACTATAAATAGCTGAGAATCAGCACGTGAGCTGAGCCAACTAAGAAGGCACTAAACTACCGTGGTTAAAAGTGTAGTCTTTGGAGCCACAGCTCAGGTCAGCTACCTAAGCTTTCAGATAAGTTTCCTTACCTGAAGAATGCAGATAATAGACCTATCTCACTGGAGTGTTGTAAGGATCCGATTCATCACCACACATAGAGAGTTTAGAATAAGACAAACAGTAAATACAGTTGTCCCTTCGTATCCGTGGGGGATTAGTTCCAGGAGCCCCTAAATTCACTGATGCTCAAGTCCCTTATATAAAATGGCATAGTACAGTGAATACAGTCAGCCCACCGTATTCACGGGTTCCACACCCACAGATTCAACCAACTTTGGATAAATATTTTTATTTTTCCAGAATAAAAAGTTGAAACAGATCATTTACCATTTAACTCTGGAGGAAGAACTAGATTAAGGTTTCCCATTAGTAATCCATGAGTTGAAGATTAATTCAATAAAGATATATTTACCAACTATTATATGCCAGACCATGTATAAAATGTTGGGAATTCTGTGGCTAGTAAGACAAGGAAGGCACTAATTTTACCTATGTGATATAAATAAATCTTGCTCAAAGTTAACATCCTTTGAAAGATAATGATATGCTGATGAGTTATTGGTTTATATTCAGTTGTTTTACATCAAACTTCTATTTAATAGAAAAAGAATAATTGAGAAGGTAAGTGGCCAATTAAATATGGAAACTTCAACCTCATTAATAAAGAGGGAAACAAATTAATATAACAATGAGATGGTGGTGGGGAAGATGAGAGAAATAGAAGGTTAACCTAGGCATTCAACATCCAAATGTAAGGAATTTCAGGAAGAGAGGGAAGAAACAAGAGGAGAAAATCATGAAAGAAATAATTTAAAAATATTTCCAGACCTGAAGGGCAGGTGTCTCTAGATGTAAAGGTCCACTGAAGTGCACAGCAAGATGAATGAAAAAGACCCTTACCAAGGCATGTTATCATGACACTTCTGAAACCCATAGATAAAGAAAAGGAAACCAAACAAAACAGGATGCGGGCGGGGGATGGTGGAGACTAATTATATGCAAAGAAACATGAGTTAAAATGATATTGCGTTTTAACCTCTAATTTTATACCCAGCCAATCTATCAATCAAGCATGAGGGTAAAACAAAGATGTTTTCAGACTTCAGAGACTTGAAAAATATACTCTGTTAAAGGATAGTTTTTTTTAAAAAAAGGGTAAAATCATGACTTTCACACATATAAAATGAATGTGTACTAAATATCTTACTTAACTCATTATTAATGAGGGTGTAGAGAGATGTTACAGCCAGCTTAAAGAAGTCAAAGAAGCACAAACAGATGCGAAACTGCCTTTTTGTATGGGGTAGGGAGAGAACATGGGTTATTCATTTGCACTGCTTTCAGTTCTCTACAATTTATAGTTATGAAACAGCTCAAAGGCAATGAGAGGCACAGAGGCCCCATAAAATCAAACTCAGGTAACTTGAGAGGATGTGCTCAAAACAATGCATAGTTTTTCACTGAAGCACACTCCCAAGTGACTTTCATTAGGACACTACTAGGAATACGTTTCATCAAAAGGAGAGAGTAAAATAAAAAGAGAGAGAGAGAGAGACATGGAGTCCCCTAAACAGGCAATAGGGTATCCAACACTGGAGGGTGTGAAGAGAAGTCCCAGGCCTACAGCTGAGCATTAAGCCAGAGCCCCACCAGCTCTGAGTGCAGGAGGAAGGAGGACTCCGGAGGGGCTCCGGGAAAGAAGAAATGGAACTGATGTGCTTGAGCATATGGAAAACGTCACAGAAAGACCTTTGGCAGAGATGTTACAGCTTTTAGAGAACACTAATGGTAAGTAATAGAAAATAAAGTGAATAAAAAAATGAGTCCATCATTAACTTTAGGACTACTGGAGGGTTGCACAAAATGGAGCTAGGTAATACTTACCTGGCTCAGGAGTGAATAATATGTAGTCATTAAAATGTAAGTACCAACTATTTATTCATCCAAAAAGTGCAATAAAGCCATGTTGGGATGATGGGGGTGGGGTGATGGGTATACTTGTGGGAGAGCTAGGGACTTATCCACCAAAGTATGTGAATAATGTCTACAAATGATAAATGAAGAAATAGCAGTAGAAGCGTAGTATTCATAAATATGGAGATAAATACCAGAGAAAATAGCCGGAACAGCTGCCACTGGCTGCCTCTGGGAAGCAGGTCCTGGTGGTATGAAAGCTTAGGGCAGGTAACTGCTGCTTTTCGTTAAAAACTATGTACAGACATATACACGTACAGCTACACATATATTTATTAAAATAAATTGGAAAAAATTATTACACCTAAAAAAGGCACATATTGTTAAGTGCTGGTGAGGTGTGGGTGATCTCAGACACTACTGGTAAAGTATACATGGGCACAGGCTTTTTGGAAAGGTCGCTTGGCAGAATCTAATGACATTTTCCGTGTACGTACCCTTTGGCCCAGCAGTCATACTGCTTGGCCTTTATCCTCAGAGAAACACTTGCATGTGTGCTCAAAGAAGCATGCCTAAGGATGTTCCTTGTTGTTTATAAGATGAAAAAACATGATAATACTGTGTCTGTCCAATTGAAGGGCAGTGACAGACAGTACAACGGCAAAACCAAAGTCTGGTTTTATACTGTGTGTTCACACGAACCATGTGTACCATGGACTGATTAGGCAATAGCTCTCCAACAAATTGTTCAGTGAAAAACACGAGTTGCAGAACAACGTTAATGTTGAAATTGCAATCACACCCACACAAAATGAAACAGTGTATTTTTTGTATGTTCACATAAGCGTGTGCATGGAAAAGTTCTGGGAGCGTACATATGCAACTAAGAACAGCCATCAAGTGGGGACTTCATATCTGTACTATCCTTTCGGGGGACGCGGAAAATGCAAATCTATTTTTTAAATTAAACACATTTTTAAAAATTTTGGTAAAATACGCATATCATACGTTTACTATCTGAACCATTTTATTTTATTTTTTTTTAAGATTTTATTTTTTTTCCTTTTTCTCCCCAAAGCCCCCTGGTACATAGTTGTATTTTCTTCGTTGTGGGTCCTTCTAGTTGTGGCATGTGGGACGCTGCCTCAGCGTGGTTTGATGAGCAGTGCCATGTCCGCGCCCAGGATTTGAACCAACGAAACACTGGGCCGCCTGCAGCGGAGCGCGCGAACTTAACCACTCGGCCACGGGGCCAGCCCCCTGACTGAACCATTTTTAAGTGTACAGTTCCGTGGCGTTAAGTACCTTCACATTGTTGTGCAGCCAGTCTCCAGAACTCTTTTCATCTTGCAAATCTGAAACTCTCGTACCCTTTAAACAACAATTCCCCTTCCTCCCCACCCCCCGCGGCCCCTGGCAACCACCGTTCTACTTTCTTTCTCTGACTTTGTCCACTCTAAGTACCTTATATAGGGACTTTGTACGATATTTGTCCTTTTGTGACTGGCTTATTTCACTTGGCATAATGACCTCAAGGTTCATCGATGTTGAAGCCTGTGTCAGAATTTCCTCCCTTTTTAAGGCTGAAATGTAGTCTTTTTTATGAGAATGTACACCTGTATGTTCAGTGAAATTAAAAATAAATAGAGCCAGCCCTGATGGCCTAGTGGTTAAAGTTTAGCACTGTCACCACTTCAGCAGCCCAGGTTCACTCTCTGGTCGTGGAACCACACCACCTGTCTGTCAGTTGCCATGCTGTGGTGGCTGCTCACAGAGAAGAACTAGAAGTCTAGAAGAACTTACAGGTAGGATATACAACCATGCACTGGGGCTTTGGACAGGGGAAAAAGAACAAAAGGAGGAAGATCGGCAACAGATGTTAGCTCAGGGCGAACCTTTCCCTGCAAAAAAGAAAGTGGATTTATCATTAAAAAAAATAAAAGGAATGCGGCACTAACTTATAAAAAATATAACTAATAAATAAAATAAAATACAATTTTTGAAAGAAAAAACAATATACACTTAGAAAAATAAAGGAAATAGGCAAAAATATTATTTATTTCTGGGTCAGGCAATTATGGTCATTTACATTTTCTTTCATGTTATTTTTTGTTTAGGTCATATGTTATTTTAACACTAGAAAAAAATGTTAAAACTAGAAAGCAAGAGAGTGTGCTGATCTGGTTTAGGCGTGTCACCCCGGGAAGCCCTGCCATTTGGAAAGAAGCACCTGACTTGGCACCTTAGGGTGTGGCTGGTTGACTCTGGAGAGAGGAGTGGATTGTGCGCCATGGTCCACTCCCAAACTGGGGTTATAGCCCTTAACCATGTAGAAAGATGCTCAATCTAACTCATAATGCACAAATGACAATTTAGAGTACAACGGAGGGGCCGGCCCCATGGCTGAGCGGTTAAGTTCGCGTGCTCTGCTGCGGCGGCCCAGGGTTTCGCTGGTTGGGATCCTGGGTGCGGACCTGACACGGCTCATCAGGCCATGCTGAGGTGGCGTCCCACATGCCACAACTAGAAGGACCCACAACTAAAAATATACAACTATGTACCAGGGAGCTTTGGGGAGAAAAAGGAAAAAAATAAAATCTTAAAAATAAATAAATAAAGTACAACGGAGTTCTATTTTTTTGTCTATCAGTTTGGCAAAGTTTGATACTATTTTGTTGATGAAGCTTTGACAAAACAGGTGGTCTCAGACATTGCTTATGGGAGGGCAAATTGGTTCAATCTCTACGGAGAGCAATAGCCATCAAAATTACAAACGCACCTGCCCCTTGACTCAGAAATGCCACTTCTAGTCATTCATCTAACAGATAAACGCATGGACAAAATTTTGTATATACAGAGATATTTGCTGTGGCGTTGTTTATAATAGTGAAAGTTTGGAAACTGGTTAAATACATTGGCGGCTGGTTAAATCCATTTCTGCTGTTTAAGCCACACAGCCTGCATTGTGGAGCTGTGGTGGCAGTGGGGGGCGGGGGTGGGGCAGGAATGGAAGGAGGATTTGCACTTATTTCACTGTATAGCATTTTGTCTTATGTTCCGTTTTAGGACAAAATGCCGTACAGTGAACTAAACGTACTCTGTGCCTCAGTTTCCTCATCTCTAAAAAGGAGATGATGATTCTAAACTCCTAGGGTTACTGTGCGGATTACATGAGCCGATCTACGTAAATGCTTAGACCAAAGCCTGGCGTAGAATGAGCACTGTACAAGTTTATTATCCAAGGTACCGTATGTAACAGAGGCGGGGTTGCAGATTCCCCTAAGGGATGGGGTCATCAGCCATGACGCAGGAGGGTCTAGCAGTCAAAGTTCAGGCCACTTGGAGACAGACAATAGGTTGTCAGAAAAATCAGATCAAATGGGAATACGTCATGATCTCCAGCCGAGACAACACAGGACCACGGGCAGGCCTGGCAGCCTGTAACAGGTGTCTGTCCAGAGAGCATCACATGCTGGTCTTCACACCCTTGTGAGGATCTGAGCTAGGCCTATGACTTGCTTTAGTCAGTAGCACGTGGCAGCGGGAACTGCTCTTTAAGAAGACCTGTACAACCACACCGAGGGTGAAAGTCTCGACTAAGCCAGCTCCTCCATCAAACCCCTAGACAAACGGCTGAAGAAAGAAACAGGAGAGGACAAAAGAGTGTCACTTCCTTTTAAGGAGCTTTCCTGAGAGTCCCTCACACTTCTGCTTACATTTCATTGGCTAAACCTAGTCACAAAGCCACACCTAGCTGCAAGGGGAGATGAGAAATGAAGTCTTACAGCTGACAGCACTGCCACCCTGAATAAAATAAATTCTATGGGTGATGAGCATGTTCTGGAACTAGATAGCGGTGATGGTTGCACAATCTTATGAATGTATTAAATACTGAATTGTATACTTTAAAAGGGTGAATTTTACTACAATTTTTAAAAATTAGACTTCTGTTACTAAGAAATAAGATGAAAATGAATATTGGAGTAGGCAACTAGGAGGCTTATCATAGCTGCTTTTTAATTGCAACCGCTTAATCGCGTGAGGTCTCTTTCGGCTGCATGGCACCCGGACGCAGGAATGGGACCCAAGACTGTGCAGCCTGGGTCATGTGCAAACCCTGTAGTGGGGGTCGGGGTCTGTGTCTAGAAGCTAGGGGGGAGTGGGTGCTGGGTAGACATACAATAATCGTCCTGACACTTGTTGTTAGGATTTAGCTGTGACTCTTCCTTAACGGGAGGCATCCCTGGCTGGTACCCAGAGGGGAGCAGGATTACTTCCCCTTACCTGAAGCAGCCTGGTCACAATGGGCTTTGGGACCAACAAGTATCCTTTGGAGGTCAGGATATAATCCTCACTGAATGCAGAAAAAAAATGAACTCATGACCCCCTGACCAGTTTCCCGGGGGCAGTTGTAGAAAGAGCTCCATTTTCACCTTCCTCATTTCATGACCATTTTTTCCCCATTATGTTCCTGAACCGTCCAGGCCAAGCCAAGTGTTTGCTTTTGACCTTGATCTGTTTGCTCTTTGGGAGCCGCACCCCGCACTGAGGGTTGCCCTGTCCCTGAGAACACCAGGGCGAGTTTTGTCCAGATGGGTCTGCATTTCCTCTGCACCCCAAAAATGAAGGGGGTGGTTTCCCAACTTTCATGAAATGTTACCTAGGAAAGAAAGGGGCGAGCCCAGTGCAGAGACCAAAGCGGGTGTCACTAGAAAGCGGCTGAGCCTCCTCTCGTGCCTCGCGGGTCCCCGGAGGCCTGAGGCCTGCCGGTGTGCCTGAAGCTCAGAAGGAGCAGGGCAGGGATCAGGAGAGAGGGGGGAGGAGAGGGTTAATTCTGTCCAGATCTCTCAACGGGATGAAAGCCTGGTGGAGGGTCTGCCAAGAGCAGGTCCAGTTCAAAACAGGAAACCCCAGGGTAGTGATAAATGGACACTTCTCTGTAGATTTTACATGGATCTCTGGGGAAGGTGCTGGAACTGATCTCATTCAACGGTTTTTTACAAATCACATTGAAGAGGAAGTGCACAATGAGCTCTCCAGGTTTGCCAGTGACACTAATCTCTTCCAGGTGCTGAAATGCTAAGGTAATGGGGAAACGCCGCAGGAAGCTCCCGCAGCACTTACTGGGAAAATGGCCCATGAAGGGCCAGAAGGAACCTGGAGTTCCGGGGGAGCAGAGCCAGACTCTCGCAAGCTCCACAAACGTACTTCCCGGGGTCCTGCAACTCCAAGTGTGGTGTGGGCCATGGGAGAGAGGTGGGGCGGGAGTCCTGGGGTCCCTGCCCTGCCTAGGAGCCCCTGGAATCGCTCACTCCTTCCTGGCCTGCACACAGAAGCTGTGGTTTTCTGGATACCCCGCCTTCACAGAAGTCCTTCGAGAACCGCGGCTTTCCCTCCTTATTCAGTGCTTGGCTCTGTCATCACCTCCACTGGTTCTTTCCTATTCCTGCCAAGTCCCTCCTACCTGGCACATGAGTTATTGACCTTCCATGGCTTCTGACCTTAACCTTCCTCTCTGCTTGGATAGAGTGTAGTGTGAGTTCAACCTGTCCCACACCCGGATCCTGAATCCTCTGACATCCTTTGGAGTTCCTACCCTTTTCAATAGGCCTGGCCCACTGGACAGCCCCTTCTCCCCCACCCCACTCTCCTCCAGCAAGCATTTGCTAGGAGAACAGAGAAGCCCCACCTTAAAAAAGATTTCTCTGGAATGAGGGCAGATGATCACCCTTCTACTAGTTCTCCGACAGGGGCTTCTCCGTGTCACCTTCCCTGAGGGCCTCATGTCTGCTGGGGTCTTCACCTCAGCATCAGGTGGTTTCTTCAGCTTGTCCTGCTCTTCCTTTCAGATATATAGTTTATTTGATTTCACCTTGCTCTTCCCCTCCCCTCCACCCACCCTCACAAATGGTTCTGATTCTTGTTTCCAGGCACCACAACCAAAGATAACAAAATGTTCTCCTAGTGTTTAATTTCCAGGCACCAGAAACCAACCAGCCAGGCCACCTCCACAGGCTGAGGAGTTTAAAAGTAGAGGATTCATAGGAAAGAGAAAGGCTTCTAAGGCTAAGAGATTTTGCCTCATCCTGCCACATACACTAATTCCTGGATGTTCAGCTGCAGCCTTTTGAGGGGTAAACTTTCTTAAGTTTAAATTATTGGGAGGACAACCAAAGAAACAGTTGATTCCGGCAGGGATTATCAAGGAGCACAAAAGCACTAGGTGAAAACTAGTTGAGAAACAGGATATTTGCATGGTGCCAAAATGACACCCCACGGAATTACTTGCTAATCACAAGGGAGAAAAATAACTATAAAATAAAAATCTGTGATCAAGTGACCAAATTTAGCATCATTAATAGAGGAACTACAACACATTACGGAGTTCCTGATGTCACATGAAATGCTCTTGCCCCGCATGGTTAACCTTAATTCAGTCACCCTAATTTCTCAACCTGGGTTCTGGGAAAGACACAAGCACTCATGAAAGACCTAAGGCATCTGTGTTAGTCAGAATTCTCCAGAGAAACAGAAACAATAGGATATAGATACAGATATAGATTTATATATATCTCATATTATAAATTTTTGTTATGTATAATATATATAATATAATGTATTTTATATATTTATATTTTATATAATATATAAATATTTATAATATTATATATTAAAAACACATAAAATACATATATTATATAAAAAATATAAATATATTACATATATAAATCCTTTGTATATATAACTCTTTTAAATATATATATATCTTTTATGTATATATATAAATCTTTATAGACATATATATATATATATGTATCAAGATTTATTATAAAGAACTGACTCATGCGATCATGGAGGCTGAGCAGTCCCAAGATCTGCAGCTGGCAAGCTGAAGACCCAGGATTGCTGATGGTGTAAGTTGTAGTCTGAGAGCCAGTAGGTTCGAGATCTAAGAAGAACCGATGTTTCATTTCAAGTCTGAAGGCAGGAAAAAAATGATATCTGAACTCCAAGGAAATCAAGTCAATGAGTTCCCTCTTACTAGCTGGAGGGTCAAGCTTTTTGTTCTATTCAGGCCTTTAACTGATTGGATGAGGCCCACCCACATGAGGGAGAGCACTCTGCTTTACTCAGTTTGCGCGTTTGAATGTTCATCTCATCCGGAAACACCCTCACAGACACACCTAGAATAATGTTTGACCAAATGTCTGGGTACCCTGTGGCCCAGTCAAGTTGACCCATAAAATTAACCATCACAGCATCCTTTGTATGTAATGAATTAACTTCTCCCCTATGAATACAGAGTGGTTTTAGTATAAATAGTCATTCAATATTTCCACGTTTTGTGCTTCAGATGAGGGACACCAGTTGAAAAAGCCCAGTTTAGAGGAAATAAAGGGATAGAGGAACAAGTTAAATGGCACCACAAGGAAACAATCAGAAAAATCAAGAATGTGGGTTATTCTACAAAACAACTAACCTAGTTTCTTTAAAAAGTCAATGTAACAATAATAAATGGTGGGGGAGACTATTCTGGAATAAAAGAGACATAACAACCAAATACAATTTGTGAACCTTGTTTGGATTCTGGTTCTGTAAGAAAAGAGTTATGAAATATATTTTGGGGATACTTGGGGCAATCTAAATATGGACTGGAAATTAGATGATATTAGGAAATTACCGTGAATTTTCTTAGGCATGATGAGGGCACTGTGGTTATTTTTAGGAGGTGCATACTGAAGTATTTAGAGGTGAAATATGATTTCTAAAACATTTTCAAAATTTTAGCAAAAACAATTTGAATGTATATCTACACATATATAGATAAAGCAAAAATGGCAAAATATCAACAATTATTAAATCTAGGTAGTGGGCATATGGGTGATCATTGTAATGTTCTTTCAATTTTTCTATATGTTTGGACATTTTGTAATAATAAATTTCTGGGAGTGAGGGTGGGGGTAGTGGACACGATGAATCTGAGGGTCCTTGAATGTATTGCAGGCATGGGAGGGGTTAGTAACGTCAGACTTGGAAAAATCTCTTCATTCTGTGAGGCTCAGAGTAGGGTTTTGGGCTGAATTACGTCCTTTCAAATTCCTATGTGGAAGTCCTAGCTCTCAGTACCTCGGAATGCGACTGTCTTTGGAGGTAGGGCCTTTACAGAGGTAATTAAGGTTAAATGAGGTCATTGGGATAGTGTCCTTATAAGAAGAGGAATTTGGCTGTGGGCTGGTAGAGAGAAAACATGTGCTACGGACTAAATGTTTGTGTGCCCCCAAAATTCATGTGTTGAAGCCTTAACCCCCTGGTGTGTTGGTATTTGGAGATGGAGCCTGTGGGAGATAATTGGTTTTAGATGAGTTTATGAGGTTGGGCCCTGTTATGGATTGAGTCTTTGCGTCCTCCAAAATTCACATTTTGAAACTAAAACTACATACCACTCAATGTGATCATATTAGGAGGTGGGGCTTTTGTGAGGTAATTAGCATTAGATGCGGCCATAAAGGTGGAGCTCTCATGAATGGGATTAGTGCCCTTGGAAGAGTCATAAGACAGCTTGATTCCTCTGCTCTGCTGTCTGCCACATGTGGGTGCAAGAAATTGGCAGCCTGCAACCTGGCTTCGGCGGCTCCAGGAGTTTCTTGGCCTTTGGCAGCGTGACTCCAATCTCCGCCTCTCTCTTCACATGGCTTTCTCCTCTGTATGTTTCTTTGTCCTCTCCTCATCTTGTAAGGACACCAGTCATTAGGTTTGGGTGCACCCTATATCCAGGATGATTTCATTCTAATGTCCTTAACTAATTACATTTTCAAAGATTTTGTTTTCAAATAAGAACTTCACATTCTGAAGTTCTGCGTGGATGTGAATTTTTGAAGGACACTATTCAACCCACTACACAGAGCTATTTTAGTTGCAAATTACAGAAAACCCCAACTAATTAGCTTAAACAAATAAAAATAATTATTGGGACAATTAACAGAAAAGTCTAGGAATATATGGAACATCAAGATGGCCTGAACAAAGAGCTCAGTTTCTTTCTTTCATTCAGATCTGTCTTTTGCTGTGTTGGCCTCATTCTTATGCTTTCTCTTGTGGCTTCTGGTAACTTCAGGCTCACATCATCCTTATTGGTAGCAATCCTAGCAAAAAATATCTAGTACCTCTTCCCGAACAGTATCAGCAAACACCTCGTGCATACCATTGGCTTTGATTAGGTTTCATGGCCACCTCTAAACCAATCACTGCAGCCAGGCCTGAGTCTATACTCCAGCTCTAGAGCTGGAGTAGATTCAGTTCCACTTAAAGCACACAGACAGAGGATGACGGAGGGGTTCTCCCCAGGGTGAACTTGGGGGACTATTACTACAAGTATGACTGAGTGCTGGGTAGTCAGAAATGTAGCCATCCACTAGGATGTTGGTCTTCCTCCATAGTCCAAGAGCTCCTGGAAGGTAGCAACTCTGGTTTTCACGTCTGTATTCCAGGGTCCTGGAAAGCAACAGACCCCTGCATAAATATTTGCTGAGTTGTTTTGAATTTTTAACATGATTGAGTCTCTGAGGGCTTTATCCACTATAAATCTGAGACCCAGTTCCTGAACCAGGGTGAGTGCACCCCACCGAGACATTGCCCTTTGTAAAACCCTATCTGAGTAGATGAGTTGGCCATCTGTTGTAAAATCATTCTTTAAAATTTCGATGAAAGGGAACTGAGAAAAAAGGCTCGTGTTTGGGTCAACATGGCAGGAAAGAAACACAAGTGGTAGGTGAAACTGAGGAACAAAGAAATACCTCTCCACCTCCTCACTTTGTCTCTAGTACACACACAAATGTCCACGTCCACAGGGATGGAGTATTGTTACTGTCACATACCCTGGAAGCCTGGTGGCAAAAATAAGATTCTGATTTTAGGTATACGTCATCCAGTGGTTTAGGCCTAAAGTGTTGTACCTTCAACACCCGCAGAGGGGCCTTGTATCCCAAGCACCAGAGAGCCAATGCCCAGGGGGTGAAATCAGACAGCCCTTTAGCTAGATGAAGCTGGACTCAGTAACCACACTGTGGAGTTTAATTTGCTGACCTAGATGTAGCTTGCAGCCCACAAAACCTCATACCACAGCAAAGCTTTTCTTGTGCTGAGACAGCTGGCTGAGTGTGATGTTGCAATGACTCAATTCGAGTAAAGAGTCTGAAGAAATTAGGGGCAGGGCTATAGCCCTAAGGCCACAGCCCCAAGAGACCTTCCTGTTTATTCCAGGGTGAGAGAAGAGGAACCTTCTGTTCACGAGAACTGGTGTTTCATCAGAAGGGAGGAGGCTGAGGCTTTGGGTTTGAGCCGTGAATACACAGTCCACACACGATGCCCAGACAATTATACTTAGACTGATAATTCAGACTTAACCACACAGGCCAAAAGCATTTTTAGAAAATAGTCTTCAAACTATGTGAATCAAGTCATATTCCTCCTTGACTTCCATTTCAAAATCGGAACTAGGTTCACATGAGGAAGCCTACTTCAATAAAACGAGTTGAAAGCTGTGAGTTCTGAGGACTTCTCATTAAACACAGCAGATTGAACATGCGCATATGCCTTGGCCTAGTCCCAAAACCCCACTAAAATGTGAGTAAAGAGACTTAAAAAAAAAAAAGTGTACATTCACAAGAGAGATAAGAGCAGAGAAAGGGATCAAAAAATCCTAGCTCAGGGCTGGACCTGTGGCCTAGTGGTTAAGTTTGGCCTGCTCCTTTTTGGTGGCCTGAGTTTGGTTTCTGGGTGCAGACCTACACCTCCTGTTGGTGGCCATGCTGTGGCGGTGTCTCACATACAAAATAGAGGAAGATTGGCACAGATGTTAGCTCAGGGCAAATCTTCTTCAAGCAAAAAGAGGAAGATTGGCAACAGATGTTAGCTCAGGGCAAATCTTCCTCAGCGGAAAAAAAAAAAAAATCCTAGCTGAAGCCTATTGATGTTTAAGAGAACTAAATTTACTTCGGATATATTTCCCTATTGTGAAATATATAACTAACAATAAATTGTTAGACATTGTTACATTGATTGGTGTTCACTGACACACTTGCCATCTTTGTGTGAGTGTGTGTATGTGTGTGTTGTGTTGGTTGATTTAATTTTATATAAATTTATGCTCTCAAAAGAACACATTGTTGACCTTAAACAAATAGACAGCCAATTATTTCTCCAGCAAAAATGAGTTTATTCAGGATCAGCAAAGAATTGCAATTTGAGGTCTGCAGCCATGGCAAGCCAGGCTCCAGGGCCCAGCAGCAAAGGGAGGAGGAAGTCTTTCATAAAGGGGAGGAGAAAGTTGGGGGGGCTGTTGTAAACAAAGGGTCCATTGGAGGGAGCTCAAAGTGTAGTAGGTTTTTTTGTTTTTTTTAAAGATTTTATTTTTTCTTTTTCTCCCCAAAGCCCCCTGGTACATAGTTGTATATTTTAGTTGGGGGTCTTTCTAGTTATGGCGTGTTGGACGCTACCTCAATATGGCCTGACGAGTGATGCCATGTCCACACCCAGGATCCAAACCAGCAAAACCCTGGGCCGCCAAGGTGGAGCATGGGAAATTAACCACTCAGCCACAGGCTGGCCCCTGTAGTGTTTTTTTTATTGGCTGAGCTGTGACAGTCTCTAATTGGCTGAACTTCTTGGTGATCAAGAAGAGGAAATCTTTCTTCTTCTTGTTGGGCTCTGCTATCAAGTAGGGCATGAGAGCTCCCCCTTTTGACCTCCTGACTCCATTTTAATGAGGTTTCTGTTTATTAATTTCCACATTTTCCCCTTTTGATCAAGATCTTTTTCTGAAAGCATTGTTGAGCAAGAGCCAGATATTTTTGGTTTCAAAAGGCTTTTGTCTCTCGAAGCCAGGAAGGACTTTTTCCTGGGTGTTGTGTCCCGTGTCAGAGGGAAAGTGCATAGATTGGAAACCTATTGAGGTCCCATTTGAGTAACAAGGAGGGGTAGAAGGAAGAACTGTCAGGACTTTTTATCTGAAGTCCTTCCACATGTTATCAAGATCATGGGCACGGGAGATCATCTGAAGTGTTATGTCATCATCAAAAGTTTGCCACCAACCTTCTAACAGGCATGGTCTGGACATCTTGGGAAAGCTGTCTCATCAGATGTCATCTGCTTCAATTCGGGAAATCTTTTTTAAGTCCCCAGATGATGTACAGGTCCAGTCAGGGTTGGGCGCTGCCTTCAGGCAAGTCACGTGAATCCAAGAGTCTATTCCCTGGAGCTTGGTGGCGCCAGGATTAGTTATAGTACCTGATAGTGTCTTTCCAGTGAGATTGAAGAGCATCCTTCTGGAGGGGTCTTTTCTGATAGATGAAATCTCCAGGTTGCAAGGTGTGATGCTGAGGATCTTCATCTTCCTGGAGCGCACTGTGAAAGGACTGCTCTACCAAAACATGGTTAGTTTTAATAGAAGCAATTAGATCTTTGCAGTATTGAAATATACCTCCTTTTTTCAGCTGTGGGTCAAAAGAGGCAGGAGCCAAGTGCACTGGGTGTCCTGTGACTACCTCAAAGGGTGAGAGTCTATGAGTTCCAAAGGAAGAGGTTCTGAGATTTAGAAGGACCAACAGCAATGCTTTTGGCTGAGGTATTTGGAGGGTCTCTACACGTTTTGCCAACTGAGTCTTAATAACGCAGTTAGTGCATCCAACTAGATCAGAGGATTGTGCAGCAAGCACAGTGGGAACGTTGTAAGACTGGCCAAACAACGCAGACTTGTCAAATTACCTGACCAGTAAAATGGGTTCCTTGACCGCTATGAAGCTCCAGAGGAGTTCCCCGGGTAGGGATAACCCTTTCCAAAAGGCCTTTCACCACAGAGGAGGCAGTAGCCTGTCTGCAAGGGAAGGCTTCAGTCCACTGAGAAAACACACAGACCATGACTGAAACATATTTATATCCACGAGATGGGGGAACTTGTCTAAAATCCATTTGCCAAACCTTGCATGGTCTGTTAGGCAGTTTAAATTGTTCAGAAGCAATATGAACAGGCTTCCCTGTGCTGTATTTTGGACGAGTGGGACAAGTGAGATAGGCACTTTTTGTGGCCTTATTAATGTTTCCCGGGCAGAATTGATTCATGAATGCTATCATTTTGTCAGTAGTCTAATGGTTTAATGCAGACACAGTGGATAGGAGTGGGAATTTTAGACTCTTGGTAGGTCTGAGTTGTTATTTGGTCTGAACCAGAGCTTTTTTTTTTTTTTATCAAACCAAAAACTGTTGAATTTCCAATCTTGCTTTTCCTTTTTTGAGGCCAATTGTTGAGCTTCTCTAACCAGTTTTTCTAAGTTATCATTTGGGGAAATGACAGCAGTTTGGCTATTGTTGGTCCCTTTAAGGGCTACATTTCTTGTGCAAGTGTCAGCAAGGTGATTTCCTTTATCTTCCAGAGAGTCAAGTTTACAATTACAATTTAGTAATAACTAAAGCAGCAGGTAAAAGCATAGCATCCAATTATTCCTGAACATAGGGGCCATTTTAAATTTTATTTCCCCTAGAAGTAAGGAAGCCACGTTGCTTCCACAATATTCCAAAATCATGAGCTACTCTGAAAGCATATCTACTATCAGTATAAATATTGGCAGTTTTGCTAAAGTACAAACCTATGTAAGAGTATATCGTTCAGCCTGTTGGGCCAAAGTAGCCATAAGTAAAACTGCTGCCTCAATGACATCAAAAGGAGAGTCAACAGTGTGCCCAGCACAGTATTTGCCTTCGTCACCTTTCCAATAGGAACCATCAGTGAACCATAAGAAGCCAGTGTTACCCAAAGGAGTTTTCTGCAGATCATCCTGAGGAGGCGATTCGTCAGCACTGAGCAGCCGTGAGGGACTTCGTCAGTAACAGAAGGGAGAAGAGTAGCAGGGTTAAGCTTATTACAACATAAAGCAGTTATGTGAGGAGCAGTTAACAAAAGGATATCATAGGAGGGGAGGCGGCTGACTGAAAAATTGAGTGTAATGAGAATTCAGCAGGGCTTCTATTGAATGAGGTACAAAAATGGTTAAAGGGGATCCCATAATGATTTTCTCATTGGCCTTGACCAAAAGGGCAGGGGCAGTAATGGCTCTAAGGCAAGAGGGTATCCCTGTGCCACAGGGTCCAGTTGCTGGCTAGAATACCCTGTGGGTCGACGGTGGTCCCGTGTTTGGGTGAGTACCCCAAGGGCATTCCCTTCCTTTTCATATACGAGAAGAAAAGAGGGAATCGGATAGTTGGGATGTCCAAGGGCAGGTGTCATCTAACTTTCCTTTAAGGCCTTAAAGGCTATGTCATCTGTTCTTCCCATAAAGTTGAGTCAGAGTTGTTGTTCTTTAATAAAACATACAGAAGTGTGGCCATAGAGAGAAATTTGGAATCCAATTTTGGCAATAACCAACTAGCCCAAGAAAACCTTGCAGTTGACACTTAGTTTTGGGTTTGGGGAAAATGAGGACACGATGAAGCCTATCTGGATCTAGGGGTAGCCCTTGTTCTGATATAAGATGCCCTAAATATCGAATCTGGGTTTGGGCAAACTGCCATTTTTCCCTGGCCACTTCGTGTCCCTTTAAGACTAAAAGCTGTAGCAAGTGGATGCTGTCTTCTTGTGAGGAGGCTCGAGAGGAAGAGCAAAGAAGCAAATCGCCCACGTGTTGCAGTAAAGTAGAACCTGTAGGGAGCTTTACATCATCCAGATCAGCCTTCAGGATTTGTGAGAAGTAAGAACAGGGTCTCAGTAAAACCCTGAGGCATTGCTGTCAGGTGACTTGTTTTCCTTCCCCAGTGAAAACAAAAAGGTATTGGCTGCCTTCATCAACTGGAACACCAAAGAATGCACTGCATAAATCAATCACAGTCAAGAATTTGCTTCCAGTGGGGATGGATGTTAGTCAAGTGTACAATGAGGTGTTGAGGGATAATAATGTTGTTTGCTGCTCAGAGGTCCTGAATAAACCTTCACCTTTAGCCCTTGGGTTTTCTCACAGGTAAAATAGGAGTATTACAGGGACTAGTACAAGGGAGAATGAGGCCTTGAACCTTGTGATCCTCTGTTATGGGCTTTATACTTTGAAGGGCTTCTTATAGGATATTGATTAATCCCTGGCAGAGGTTTTGAGGAATTTATTTGAATCTTGATGGGAGATGCGCTGTGAATTTTATCAATATCAGTTGAAGATTTTCCTATAAGGAGGGTGGTAGCTGATTCAATATGGTTAGTGTTTCCAGCATCAGCTCTAGAACCGTCAGAGATGGAGCAAATAAAAGATGTCAAAGGATCATTTAATTCTTATGGTTGGCTGTTTCGATGGCTACTATCAAATTCCAGAATTATTTCCCCCTTTCGGGAGAAAGGAATTCTGGCATGATACTTTTCCAAGAAATCTTGGCCTAATGAAAGAATAGGGGTGGAGGAACTAAGGAGATGAGGATATGAGTCTCTCAAAGGGCCTAAACCAAAGGGAACAGGTTCAGAGACAGGAGCCTTTTGAGGTTTGTTAGAAACCCCCACTATTTGAACTGTCGTAGGACTTCAAGGAAGGGCTGTTTTACATAGTGGGGTTGAGCACCAGGAGTGTGGCTCCAGTGTCAGGACAGAAAGAGATTCATCTCCAATCTGGAGAAATGCTTCTCTAAGCCAGTTGAGAGGGAGGGCTGGGAAGAGCCCCTGCAGTTCCTCAGAGCCCCATCATTGAGGACACTGGAGAGGCCCGTTAGAGGGCTGAAAGCACCTGAAGCACTTGCGTTTGCAACAATCTCCTTTCCAATGTCCCGGCTCTTTGCAGTAATAACAGAAACTAGGAGGTTTTTGGTTTCATTTAGGGGCCTTCATTTGCTGGAGTTGAAGACTAAGAATTTTAAGTCTTTCTTTTAGGTAACTCATCTAGAGTGTGAGAGAGTTGGTTTGCCAACTAAATCTGGAGTGGACAGTTTCCCATTCCATCCCGGTCCTTTTTCCTGGAAGGGAAAGCTCCTAGATCAGCCCATTAATAGAGTTAAAATTTCCCTGGGTGGAATCAACCTCTGAAGGAAGAACAGTATTTTCTTTAAAAACAATCTGAGGTTGATTGTAATAGTCACAAACAGGTTCATCAGGTTTTTGTGCACGAGATTGAATTTTGTTCCAATCAACAGGCTTTGGGAAAACCCTAGGAATTACTGGATGAAGTCACCTAGCGATTGTCCGAGCCTAATCATACGGCAGGTTAGCAGGTTGGCGTCCTGCTTTTAATTCTAGAGACCTTTCAGGATTTTCACAATTTGCAGTTTTCAGCCAATGCTGGGCCTGGCCTTCACCCACAAGCATATGAACTAGCTGATAGAAGTCAGAGAAACCAGGTTGATAACTTTGAGTGACGATATTAAATGCTTCAGCAAATCTGTGAGCATGTTCGGTTACTTTGGGAAAATCTTTGACAATGGCTCGCCTTCATGTTTAATCCAAGAAGTATAAGAAATTAAGGGTTTAGCCTTTCGATCCTCAGAAGGCTTAAATTTAAAGGAACACATTCTGATCCATTCAGAGGAAGAGGCCTGGGGAGAGGACGAGGGAAAAGGGCAAGTTCAGTGAACTGAGTGTCTAGAGGAGGTGAAGACGTTGCAAGAGGGAAGGAGGAAGATGGTGCCAGAGACATTTTTGCTGAAACATCTTAAAGTAAATTTCAGACATCCTGACATTTCACTCTTGCTGTGGGTTGAATTATGTTCCCCCAAAATATAGTTTGAAGTCCTAACCCCTGATACCACTGAATGTGACCTTATTTATAAATAGGGTCTTTGCAGATGTAATCAAGTTAACATTAGAGCATACTGGATTAGGGTGGGCCCTAAATACAGCAACTGGTGTCCTAATAAGGAGAGAGAGATTTGAAGTCATGGAGAGACACACAGGGAAGGTCATGTGACGATGGAGGCAGAGGCTGGAGTTAATGCTGTCACAAGCCAAGGAACACCAAAGATTGCCAACAACCACCAGAAGCTGGGAAGAAGCGAGGAACCGTCTTCCCCTAGAGCCTTCAGACAGAGCGGGGCCCTGCTGGCACCTTGATTTCAGACTTCTAGCCTCCAGACCGTGAGAGGATGGATTTCTGTTGTTGTAAACTACCAGTTTGTGATAATTTGTTACATTAGTTCTAGAAAACTAAAGCAACCTCTAAATACAGGTGTTACCAACATGCATGTATTTCATAGGAGTAAGGACATTCTTCTCATAACCCAATACCATTATCACACCTAAGAAAATTAACGATAATTCTATAATATCCAATCCATGATCAAAGGGATCTAATTGTCCTCAAAATATCTTTTGTAGATTTTTTTTTCATTTTGGTCATGATCCAATCAAGATATTTCATATTCGTTTGATTGTTACGTCTCTCTACTTTCTTTTATACTAAAGTAATCCACCTTTTTTTAAATGACATTAACTTTTTGAAGAGTCCAGGTGTTAAAGAAAAAATATTCTCAAATGATAGGGGAGACTTTATTCAAGATTATTGCAACAGTGGAGAGAGATCAGGCTGAACACTGAATACAACAAGGACAAGTGGGGATTTAGAGGCAAAGAGCAGGCTGAGGGGGTCAGGGGATAGAAAAGTACTAAGAGGAGACATCAAGGGTAGGGAGACTCTTGCCAAACTGCCCCAATAGGATTCTTGCTAAAGACAGGTCAAGGGCTTAGACATCAAGAGCGGGGGATGAGGAACTTGATCAGGTATCAGGGGCGATCAGATATCAAGGGTGGAGGGATGATTTAGCAGGATTCTTGCTAATACTGGCCTGGGAAGGCCCAAGACAGGCTGGGGACCAAGGTTGAGACCTAGTCAAAAGAGGGTTCAAAAGAGCCTGACTAAAGTCTGGTCAAGGAGAGAGCAGACAGTTGTCTTACCGTGTGTTTCACACTGTGAACTTGTCTTTTTGAGTCCTCTTGGTGAAATTTAACTAGTGCCTCTATCCCCATATTTCCTGTTAACGAGAACATGGGTCATGAGGCTTGATTAGATTCATATTAATCATTTTTGGCAGGAATAATTCATAGGTGGTATTGAGTATTTTGGATTATATCACCTCAGAAGATACATAAATGTTGCACTATTAGCGATGCTCAGTTCCATTGCTTGGTTAATAGGGTGATCACCAGATCTTTCCATTGAGGGGGAGTTTTTCCCTGCGATAATTTGAAAGTCATCTGCACATGATACTTTAACCTCATGTGAATATCTTACTCTCTCTTACTCTTTTGTCCAATGGTTCTATTGATAATCTTTGCCTAAATCACTTATTTTATTGGGGGCTGCAGAATAGTGATTTCTAATTTCTATCATTTCTCCCATTTTTATTAGCTGATATTTCCTTTCCTTTCCCTCTTATTTTGAATATCACTATGGACACGTGGATTTTGTCTTATTCATTGTGTTACTAATTACAGTCACATGCCACATAATGACAGATCACATATACGGTGGTGGTCCCATAATATTAGTACCATGTAGCCTAGGAGTGTAGTAGGCTATACCACGTAGGTTTGTGTAAGCACATTCTATGATGTTCACACAGCAACAAAATTGCCTAACAATGCATTTTTCAGAACGTATCCCTGTCATTAAGCAACACATATCTGTAGAGTCATTATTCTTTTTTTTTTTTTGAGGAAGATTAGCCCTGAGCTAACATCTGCTTCCAATCCTCCTCTTTTTGCTGAGGAAGACTGGCCCTGAGCTAACATCCATGCCCATCTTCCTCTACTTTATATGTGGGACGCCTGCCACAGCATGGCTTGACAAGCGGTGTGTAGTTCACACCTGGAATCTGAACCGGCGAACCCTGGGCCACTGAAGGGGAACGTGTGAACTTAACCGCTGCACCACCAGGCCAGCCTGAGTTATTATTCATTTTGATGCTAAAATTGTTCCAAATTTGGCCAGTAAGACTTACTTCCAGCTAGATCCTATGTCTTTGAATACTTCCTCATCTTCTGGCACTGTCTGATGTCCCAGGCTCACTTTCCTGCCCCAGACTTGGGATCAGCCATTTCTCTAAGGGACGGAAAACATGGTCACCCTTCTCAATTACCCATAAATACAGATTACACCTGTATTTAGAGGTTGCTTTAGTTTTATCCACTTAAAATAAACTTAATAGTCGCTAATGTTCATTAGATGTTGTGTGCCAGGCACTGTGCCACTGTTCCTGTGCATCACTTCATTTACGTCACATACTAATTCTTTAAGGCAGATACGCTTACTTATCCGCATTTCACGGATGAAGAAACCAGGGTGTGGAGAAGTTAAGTAAATTGCACAAGGCCACTCAGCTAGCAAGTGGAGGAGTTAAAATTGGATCAGATCATTCTGACTCCAAAATCAAGCTTGCAACCACCGTGCTCAATTGCCACTTTTGCTAGAAAAAGAGAAAACTCCTTAAGAGAACTGAACTTTATAATGTCTACAATTTTTTTGTAAAAAAGAACAAAAGCCATGCTTTAAGATGATAGGCATTAAGCAAAATTTAAAGAAAGAAATCGTTGAGAAATCTGGTACCTTTCTCCTTAATTCTAAATTGCCAATAATCACAGTTTAGGATAACCTTGTGTCAGCCTGGAATGTGATTAGAAAGCTTTCTTACAACTCAACCAGGAGCCTTATCATGGAATGAATTGGAGCAGGGACTTTGGACCAAGTTAATGTTAAAAGCCTTTCAAGCTTCTCATAGCTACAAGCATTTTTCTCTGCTTCTCAGATGGTCTATTCAGAGCCTAAGCTGGCTAGGTTAACGAGAGGGGTGGCTGGGGGAAGAGAGGAGAGCTGTTATAAGTATGTAATTGTGTTCTGGTTCTCATCGCCGTCCCAGGGTGCTAGCGAAGGGGGAACTTGCCAAGTCAAGGGCTGTGACTGCTGGGAGGAAGGGGTCCCTGTTTCTAATCTGCCCAAAGGTGCCCTATGCGATCGCAGAGGCCCCATGTGAGTAAAGTTCTTCCTGTACAAAACTGACTGTTCCAGGTTCAAGGACGGGTGACTCTATTATCTCTTGATGAGAGAAAACTTCCTCCTCCCAAGAGGAATTTCCAGTTGTAGTTAAGAGCCTAGGTGTAATCTGAAATTTAACTGTAATTACATTCACTTAGAGCGAAGGTCGCTCCTCGCAACCTGCCAGCTTTCTGCTTTCCTTCTTAGGAGGAGAGTTGCTGGACTTTTCCCCATTTTCTCCTTTTCCACCTTGACCTTAGGGTCCAGTTAAGCCTGGGGCCATGTTTAGTAAGGAGCCTTAACCCAAGTCTCAGGCCTGTCCTCTCCCACCCTCTCCCTCCTTGGGTCTTTGCCCAGGTCAGGGCAAGGTAGCTGAGTACCCAAGGGTGGTGAGGGGTATTCCAGGGAGAGATAGGTGGGGACCCAGTAAGATAAAGAGGAAGAATAAACAGAAGCAGATGTGCCTTCTGTCCAGGTCCCAGCCCATGCAAAACAGGAAACTGGGATGGCAGCTGCTCAGAGCCTGTTTCCAGGGCTGGGCCTGCCGCCTCGGAACAGGAACAGGTGAGGCTTCTGGGTCCTCATCTCTCCGTTGGATCATGTTTCCCTTCCCTGGGGACAGGCCAGAGGAGCTTTCCCTCCCTATGTAAACAAATCAAATATATTCACATTCTATCTATTATCAATGCCAATGATTCCTCTAAAGTTTAAAAGATACACACAGACAACCATTCTCACGTGAACTACAAAGGTGGAGACTACAAACACACACACACATAAGCACAAACACAAGCACCCATCTAGGTTGAGATTACAAAGGTGACAGTAATCCCCAGGAGTGATCATCCCCCAAAACTCCACAGTTATGGGGCCCCTCCAAAGGATGAGTTGTCCAAGTTTTGCTAAAGAGCTTTCGGGCCAGGGTAGAATGCGGGTGAACAAGAAAACCTCGAGCACCCTTTCTGGCTCTAGGATCCTCTGGCTCTCAGGGCTGTTTTAGGCTACCCATCCCCAACCCAGAAGGGATCAAAGCAATCGAAACTCTGGACCTCACCGGTGTGGATGGCAGGGGCTGGGCCTTATCATTCTACAGAAATGCTTCTCATGCACCCTGAACTGACTCAAACTTTTTCATTTTTAATATTACCTAAATATGTGCAAATTTAAGCCTATGTATAAACTCCTTGTGCTTATAAGTAGTCTATAGTCATAAAATTCAAGCAGGAAGGAAGGGAGACGCCAGGGCTGACCCACCCACTCTTGACTTCAGGAGGTCTCCAGTCAGGGCTTTTGTTTCTCCCACAGAGATCTGCTGTGACGCACTGTGGTTCCAGCCTGCGCTGGGTGATCCCTGGGCTCAGGTAACACCGCACCCCTCCACCCCTCCAGGCTGGCAGTGGCGGTGACTTCCTGCTGTTGTTCACCTCTGGGCTGTCTCCCCCTCCGCTGTTTGGAGTCTTAGTTTTTGCATCCTGGCAAGTGCAAGGTCGGGAGGCAGCGTTTCATAAGGGTGGGGAGTTCAGGTGTCATAGGCAGGATGCCCCAGAGCCAACTCTAAGAGGGAGATTTCTGTGTGGAGAGTTTATTGGAGTATGCTCAGCAGCAGCAGCTGTGAGAGCGAGGGAAGCAGGACCGGGCAGAGGGAGATGCTGAAATGCAATGCAGCCCGGGCCTCGACCCCGTGAGGAGCTCTGAAGACAGGAGGGCCCTTCAGAGTCCTCCCGATCTGAGGCCAGGGTGGGGATTTCAATCCACATGGTTGAGCTGGATTTGGGCTGCCCCCAGGAAGGGGCTAGTGTTGGATGTTGGATGAGGCAGCTCCCTTCAGGCAGGGCTATTCCTGGGAAGGGACTGGCTATAAACTGTCATCAGTCCTGAATGGGAACCTGGGCAGAGGCCACAGCGTCCACCTCAGGGTCAAAGCCCAGCTCTGAAACTTACCAGTTATGTGACCGTGACCGAATTCCTTATCCCTGTTCAGCATGTGTTTCAGTTTCCTCATCTGTGAAAAGGGAAATTGTGAGGATTAGAGACTGTGTTCCGTAGGGGAGAGGAAGCCTCCGCCCCTCTGCTGGCCTCCCTCCAGGGAGCTGCTGTAATCTGTTTGGTCAGCATCCAGGACGCTGGCTCAGCCACATTTATGAGGGGTGGGGCTCCTGTGCGATTAAGGGTCGTGTGCCCAGGTGTGGCCTTCTCTCCCACTTCCTGCTCCCAGGGGCTGGGCGGACCTTGCTCTCCTCCTGGGTGCTCCCCAGCTCTGGGGAGGGAACAGGAAGCTGAACCAAGATCCTCTTGCGGCCTGGCCTCCTTGCCAGCCCTGTCTTCCTCCCAGGAGCACTGGCTGGTTGAGCCTTTGCCTCATGAGGTCCTTCCATATGTATGTCCTGCTGGTCTCTGCTTTGCCCAGAGCCCAGGACTAGTAACTTGTATTGTGCATGGATGACAGCATCCTGTCCCTAAGACATGTCGCTGGAAGGGTGGTATGGGGAGAGCAGAAGTCAGGAGCCGGCTGACTTCAGGCTGGATTTAGCTGCATTTGTTCCATCTAGAACCCAGTGTTGACCTTCATGACTTTTCTTGAAAAAATGGATACAGCGACAATGGGCCTGCACTCCTTCATGGCAACACTTGACTGGAGCTGAGCAGTATCTCCCTCAGCAGAATTGTAGAAGTGGCCTTGACCCCGGTTTTATGGGGAAGTACTAATTATGTACTCCAGAGTCAGTCAGCCTGAGTTTGAATCCTGGATCACTTACTAGCTGTGGGACCTTGAAAAAGTTATTTCTCTGTGCCTCAGTTTTCCCATCTGTCAAATAGGATGATGAAATAATAGTACTCATCTTACAGTGTTGTTATAAGGATTAAACGAGTAAGTGCTTATAACAGCACACAGTATGATAGCTATTGTAATGACAACAGATGAGTTCCCATTGGGTAGAGTAGACATTTATGTAAAGTTTCCATAAACATCATTTTATTATCTTAGTGACCCCCAGATTCCCAGCAACAGATTATAGCTGGTCTAAGGAAACTTACGTTGGGAAAGTCACTCTTTCATTTATGAGGCCCCCTCCCCTGAGCAACGCAATGGTCCAGGCTGCCCAGGGCGTGTGGGGACCTCAGCTTCTGGTCTTGCCCTGCTCAGAACTCTATCTTGCCAGAGACATGAAGGGAAGCGCTGTGAACAACCAGTTTAGCTCCCTGCCAGCGACCTCCAAGAGCACATCTTGATATCCCAAGACATTCTCAGTCCCCTTACTAAATGGTCATGATTTATCAACAGCAAAGTCTTCCAGGGCGTTTCTGGGCATTTTTATTTCCATCCTGACTTGCTGGAATTTCCATCACTCCGCTTGGGGTAATGAGTTCCAGGAGCTTCGTACCCACCAGGTGAAGCTGGATTTTCTTCTGTTATTCCTGAATAATTCTCTCAAGCTTTAAACAGAGCCCTCTGGTTCTAGTTCAGGATTTGGCAAAGGAGTTCATGACTACCCTAACCATAACATTCGTGATCAAACAGATGTTATTCCTTCCTAGCCTTTATCTTTCCAGATGGAACAACCCTCAACATATTTACTCTGTTTTTTTATGGCAGCTTGCCTATTTCCTTGACAACTTTGGCTGGCCCTTTCTCTAGTTTCCCACTGTCTTTCTTGAGGTGTTATAAGCACATAGGACAGAAGTCTCTCCCCAACCACAAATTCCCCCATGCCACATTCTATTACACTCAGGTGCATTTCCAAGGACCACATGAGAATTTCAGTTCAATACATGCAAATTACAGCTATTTGGTTGAAGAGGAATGGAAAAAGAAGGGATTTGGAGCTGGTGAAAGAAAAGAGAGTGAAAGCAGCGGGCAGAGCAGAAGCAGACAATTTTGCCCTCGAGGTGTGGGAACAAAAAGGAAGGTGAGATCTTAGAACTCCAACTCAGAACCCCACCCCAGAGCCACGTACACAATCGTGCAGGAAGTGTCCTACGCCATGACACCCTTCAAGGCGACAGGTGGGGGCTGCAATCCAGTCCTCACCTACTCATGGTGGTCCTGGGGGCTGGGCTGCATCAGCCAGAGGGGATTACCTTTTCCCGATTTGCATAAAGACACCTTGTGGATGGGCGGCAGCATCAGCAGCCCTGCCCATTTCTGTGTTGGTCAATATGGGGACAGCTGTGTCCCCTAGATAGGGAGGGCAGAAAAACCCAGGTCAGAGCTCAGCTCTGGGTCCTGATGTGCTCTGCCATTGTCATTCATCCAGTGAGTACTTATTAGCATCTACTAAGTGCCCAGCACTGTTTTAGGTGTTAAGAAGACAGCGTAAATAGACCAGACATGGGTCCTGCTCTCATAGAGAGGACGTTATAGTCAGGGGAAAGAAATTAACAAGGCAAATTTAGACACCAAAGCATCATAACAGTCTAGGTCAGGGGTTGGAAAACTATGGCCGTTGGGTCAAATCCAGCTCTTGGCCTTTTTTTGTAAGGCCCATGAGCTAAGAATGATTTTTATATCTTTAAAGGATTGTAAACCAAACAAACCCTTTAGAGACACGCAAAGCCTAATTATCTACTATTTGGCCCTTTACATAAAACGAAAAAGTTTGCTGAGCCCTGGTCTAAACAGTGACTTGAGGTGCTAGGGTGGTGTAGCAGACCCTTCTGGCTGCCTCCCCAGCACCCATCCGCATCCCTCAAATACATGGTAGCCTTGAGATGTGGGTAGCCTGGGGCTTTAACTGCTTAAGCCTAATTAGGGTCCTTTCAGCAGTGACTGGTTCAGGGTTACACCAATCAGTATGTGGGGTTCTCCTGGGCTAAGTGATTGGGTAGGTGAAGCCCAGGACTTTCCTTTGAGTGTTGGAAGGCAAGAAAGTGTCTCTTTCCGCACAGGATGGGATATGGATGTGAGCCCATGGATTGCTGCAGCCATTTTGCTAATGTACAGGAGGTTAGCATGAGCATAAAGCTGACCCACCGAAGAGGGGAACACCCAGAGAATCACAGAGAAAAGGATCCAGGGACCCGAGCATACCCTGGCTGGAGCCTGATTTGCTTCTGGACCACTTAGTTCCACATGCCAATAAATTCCCTTCAATGTTTAAGTTAATTTGGATTTCTTGTTTCTTTTGACCAAAAACATCCTAACCGATATAGATGGTTAAGGAAGAAGGAGGTGATGTTTGAGCTGAGGCAAATGAGAGTAAAGATCTGGAGGAGAAACCTCCCGGGCAGAGGAAAAGGCAAATGCCAATGGCCCCAGGTGGACATGAGCCAGGTGCACTTGAATAGCAGGTGGTCAGTGTGCCACAGGGAGAATGGGATCCGGTGAGGTAGAGCAGCGGGCTGGGTCTTGGTGGCCAAAGAGAGGAGCTTAGCTTTTGCTCTAAAGGCAAGAGGAAGCCATTGTTAGTTTGTTTTTTAATTTTTTCAACTGATTTTTATTTACATACAGCAGTACAGTGCACAAAGCTTAAGGGCACAGTTTGATGCATTTCAGCACCCACACACATACACATATCTCTGTCACCCAGATCAAGAGTGTTTTCAGCCCCTACAAGCCATATATGTAATTCTAAATTTTCTAGGAGCCATATTAGAACAAATAAAAAGAAACAGGTGAAATTAATTTTAATAACGGATTTGATTTAACTCAATGGGTCCAAAATATTGTTTTAACATGGAATCAGTATTAAAGGTGTTAATGAGCTATCCCATTCGTTTCCTTACCAAGTCTTTGGAATCCAGGGTGCATTTTACACTGACAGCACATCTCAATTTGAATGAGCCACATTTCAGGTGCTCAATAGTCACATGTGGCTAGTGGCTACTGTATGGACAGTGCAGGTCTAGAGAGTAAGGCGAGATAAATGGAAATGAAGCAAACAGCACCCACTGATCAGAAGGCATGTAAGATGTAAGCCGCTGACCCTATCTCTGTTTAGAGTACCGACTTTTAACTTTCATCTTAGTGAAATTAAGTTCCCACCCAATCTCAGTCCCCTAGCCTTATGTTCCTCTAAGGTCTCAGATTATTCAACCCAGAATTTTCCCACCACGAGGGGTTTAGTTCCCTCTTGAGCTCTCTTATGAATGGAGTTGTCATTCTGCACATTCTTAGGCAGTAGGAAAATCTGAATGATACGTTCCTCATTTGACCAGTAATTCACCAATTTCACCCTTGAGTTATCTCAGACGTTTCAGATGGAAGTCATTCTGCATCTGTGGGTTGCAAACCTGGCTGGTCATTGGAATCACTTCAGAGTATGCAAAACAAAACGAAACGAAACACGTAACACACATGCAGGACCTCCCGGATCTCAACCTGGAGATGTGCTCAGCGACGTGCATTTTTAAAAAGCTCAGCAGATGACTGTGATGGACATTCAGCCTTGGGAAGCACCAAGGATTATCCACTTTGCTGAACAGGCCAGAGACTTTATCTGGCACCATGGCAGAGACACAGTGAGTCCTGGAGTGACAAATCCTCTAGGAGCAGAACTCTTTTCAGCAATGTCCTCATGGCCATGGGAGGGGTGGGGTGTTTTTGTTCTCTCAGGGCTGGGACGCTGGCAGTGGCTGAAGTGAAGGCTTCAGAGGTCCCCTTGGGTGTATCCTATTTTAGGAAGGCAGAGCCCGGCCGATGGGACAGGAAGAGGCATCTCCAGTTGGCAACCAATATGAGAGAAGATAGAGAGGGCCATGGGACTCAAGTTGGCCTGAGGGGTGTGGGTAAGGAGGACATCCACGGTGGCTAAGACATCCTCCTCCCCCTCATTGTGTTTTCACCTCTGCTCTTGGCTTTTCTGGTGGTGACTCAATGGAATCTCTTCTCATGCATAGGTGTCTAATAGCAGAGCCAACCTGTGTTTCAATGGGACAATTTAAAAGAGCAATGACTCAGGAAAAAAAAGAAATTAACCCAGCCCTCTGGTTTTTATTTTAATTGCTGGGTGTGCCCAGGGCACCAGAATCATAAAGCAGGCCTGGTTTCCTTCCTTTGATGAATTTAAAGGGCCCTGGATTTGCAGTTAGGACACCTGGGTTCCAGTCCCAAAGCAATCACTAACAGCCTCACTGCCCCCACTGGTCAAATACAAGTAATAAGGCCTGTCTTGTAGGTTATAGTGATTACCTGATAAAATAGTTCATGTGAAAGCAATTCGGACGCTGTAAAGCACTACGTGCACAGGACGCTAACGTTTCTAGTAGGGAAATGACCCAGGACATAGAACAGCGGGAGAACCCTTCACCAGCTTCTGAGACGCTCAGGTCAGGAAGCGCGTTTCCTGCCTCTGCCCTCCTCCCTTCTTCCTTTGCCCCCTCATTGGCCACAGGGCGTGCGCCTTACAAACGGCAGGCAGGCGCTCTAATCCAAATGAATACGTAACTGAACACGCTCCTGGTATTTTTGGTCCTTTATAAACACCTGTCTGGGGCTTCTGGGAAGGCAGCCCCCAAGAGAATGCTGTTGGCCAGGTCTCCAGTGGCAAATGTTTCCAGTGGCAATTCCTCCGCAGCCCGGCAGGTTTCCAGTGGTTTGGGATCCCCCTGCGTCTATCTTTCATTGGCTGACTGCTGCTGGGATGAGGAGAGACAGCCCTCTGTGGTTCACAGCCGAGAATCCCTTAGGGCTGCTTGCGCCTTCGCTGCCCCCTGTCCCCAAGCAGCCCGTGAGGGCGCGGTCCTCTTTCCCGCGCTGTCTGTCCCAGGCCGCTCTCCTAGTCCTGCCGAGTCCTAGGCCGAGCACCTACAACCTCTGCTCAAATTGCCTCCTTTGGGAAACCTTCTCGGCTAATGGGCATCTTTCTGGTCCTTTACTCAGAGGCGGAGCATCTGGGCCTCCTAGGGCCACGCACACGAGCTGTGCCTTTGTCACTTTCTCAGGCCCCGCACCAGCTGCGTTAAAATGCTCCTTCCTAACGCCTCTTCTCTGCTCCCGAAACACAAGTGGAAAGATGCAGTAAACTTCCTGGCTCCTTCCTGAAGAACGCCAAGGTTTAAACACACTGGGTCCCAGTCAACAACCGAATAAAGTGGAAAATTTTTTCATCACTTACAGAAAGTATTTTCACTCCGCAGGAACAGCATTTCTAGTTCCTCAGAGCAAGCTTATTTTAGCACCACCGAGCAAGAGAACACCAGGGCAGTTAGGGGCGCTTTCTAGCGGCTTCTCCACTCCCCCGCCCCCATTTCCCACCGGGCTGTCTTTATCCCCTCGCCGCTCCGGGCGGCGAACCCCAAGGGCCAGCCTGCGCGCCCCTGGAGCTCCAGCCCTTCGGACCACGGGCCGCCGCCGCAGCTCGGGACGCCGGTTCGCGAGCCGGGCCGGGCCGGGAGCTCCGCGGGGCGCGGGGGTGCGGGCGGGGCGGGCGCTGCCAATCGCCGCGCGCCGCACGTGCTGCACGTCTCCGCGCCCGCGCCCGCTCCGCTCGGAGTTCCAGGGCTGGGGGGAGGGGGCGTCGTGGGGGACGGGGTGCGCAGAGGGTGGGAGGTGTGACAGCGCAGGGGTCGGGGCTTTGGTCGGGGGTCTGGAGATGTGAGCGCGAGGAGGTCCGGATGTTCGCAGGGGGCAAGAGAGTGTGAACGCGCGGGGCTGGGGGGCTGTGTGGGAGTCTGGGGAGTGTGAGCTCCCCGGGGAACAGGGGCGGGAGGGTGTTATCGCGCAGGGCTGGGGGGCGGTGCAGGGGTCTAGGGGGTGCGAGCGGGCGGGGGCAGGAAAGGGTTACTCAGGAATGGGGGCGGTGCGAGCAGGTCGGGGATGAGCAGGGTGTGGAGAGGGTGTGAACGCGCGGGGGTCAAGGGGGATGCTTAAGGGTCTTGGGGGGCGCGGGGAGGGGCGGGGGAGCACGAACGCGCCGAGGGAGCCCACCTGAGGTACCCAGGGCCCACAAGAGGGTCCGCGCCGATAAGCCGCCTCCGTGGCCAGTTAGAGTGCCAGGAAACTCCCCAACCCGTTTCAGCCTGTCTCTGCCCCTCTCTGTCCATAAAAACTGGGCCATAGACGGGTGGGGAGGGGTCTGTCGACCTGCGTGTCCACCGCCAGCTTAGCCTCCTGCCAATCCATGGCAGGAGGGCAGGGCAGGGGACTCCAAATGCTGGGCCCAGAGCACCTGTTGAGGAGGAAGCAGACCGTTTTAGGCACCTCCTTCACCAGCGCTCCCTTCACTCCCACAACCCCCGCCATCCCCGCTAAAAGAGAGGTATTTTTTTTCTGGTTGTGATTTTCAAACACAGAACCATCAAATGTGTAAGGCAAAGGGCGGAAGCCCAAGAATCAGGGCTGTCCGAGTGGACTTAACAGTGAGCAGACAGGAAGAGAGGGGACTCCGCCTGCAGGGGACCAGACGTTATTGATGTCCACTCTGTGACAGGGCTTCCTGGCTGCTCGTTAATGCACGGGGCGGGGTGGGGGTTAGGGGGCGATAGGAAGGCGTCGGGGCCAACACGCTACACACGTCTTCATTGTCGGGTGTCCTGTTTGGGCCCCCGGCAAGTCCCACGTCCCAGCGTGGAAGCCAGCTGGATGTAGCTGAAACTCACTGTGAGTCCCGTGAGCTGTACTGCTGTTTACTCTCCTTAAAAGGCTGTAACAACTTCCGGAGGAGGAATTCCCTTTGAAGTGTGGGCAGCGTTTCTTCCTCTGACTTCACTATTGTCTCCTTTGATGTGGGATGAGCCAGGCTTAGCAGAGACTGGCTACCGGGACCGGCAGATCAAACGCCACTTCAAGTTCACCTCCACCAGGAGCACGTAGTGAAGGGCAGATTGAAATCCTCTGGAAAGAATCTCAAATTTTTCCATTTCCTGCTGTTTTTTTTTAAATTAGTAGAGTACATATTTTTCAAATGTATCAGTCAGTTCTCCATGCCTATGAAATTACAATGGAAAACCTTGGGCTAAAGTGCTCCACTTACGTTATTTCATTTAATCCTCACAACAGCTCTGTTAGGTAGATAGCATCCCCACTTTGTAGATGAGAAGTTCAAGGCCTGGGTCACACAGCTGGCTGACTGAAAGCCTGCCTTCTTGAGCACTGCCTTCATTAAAAGTTAATTGGATGAATCAAACCATGCAAAACACCACGGTGCCTGCCTGGCACACGGTAACCGCATGATGAAAGGTGAGCTATTCTTCCAGTCACTTATCATTACAAATAAGAAACACAGAAGTTCTCTCCATTGCAGTGACAAGTTCTGCAACAACCGTCGGCAGCAGACCTTGATGCGTTCTTTTAGAAATGTTTAGGGTTTTGCTTTTCTCTGGTTAGAGCCATCTCCCAATGGTGTTGGGCATGGAGTCCTGAACAGGTTGCCCCCTGACTAACTATGCAGTATGTCTTCCCATAGAGATTTGCTCCCAGACTTGAGCTGTCCTTCCCAGCTGAAGATCATTATCACAACCATGCTATTGGGGCCTCAGCTGGGTGCTTTGATGTTCATGACTTTAGAATGAAATGGAGAGTGTGTGTGTGTGTGCACGTGTTAATAACATGGATAAGGTAATTTGATTTTGTCTTAAAATTTCACAATCAAGTCAACATTATTTATTAAATCATTTACTTTTTAAAAAGTGCTGCTTTGGGGGTGGGGAGTGTCCTCTTGAAGGCCACACTAAGTTAAGAGAGCTACTGGGAATAATCTGAGGCAGTGCGGTGGGGGCTGTCCTGTGGACAGATGTGCCCTGGGAGACTCAGAAGGACAGCAGTTAAGCTGAGCTGCCAAGTTGGTTGTTAGCAGGACAGGACGGGGAGGAGGCAGGAGCACAGAAGGAATTATAACTGAGGTGCACGGCAGAGCCCCAGTGAGGGCCTCTCTTTTGTTAAAGGCTGGTGGGAGGCTGAGCACAGCCAGGCTTTGCTCGTAACATGATGAGATCGAAGAAGGTATAAAGAAGTGACACAGGGGAATAATAGAAATGGTAACAAATGGTATTTATTGGATACCTGTTATGCTCTAGGCTCTGTGCCAGGGGCTTCACATGCTTTATGTCATTTAACCCTATGAAGTAGATTACTATTATTATTCCCCCTTTACAGATGGGGAAGCAGTCCCAGGGTGGTTAAGTCACCCAATATTACCCCACTAGTCAGTGGCCCAGTCAGGACTCCTGCTCTTGGCTGTGTAACTCAGCTATGTGGGGATGGAAGTGTTTTGCTCTTTTGTGCTGAGATTCAGTTTATAATTCTTGTCGTGGGGAAAGTTAGGGACTTCCTGGTCTGACTCCATCTGAGAAGACACTTTTGAAAAGGAGTTGTCTGAATCAGAGGGAAGAGGAGAAGGGAAGAGTCAGATGGCCAAGAAGGGATCAATGAGAGGAATTGGGACAAATGACACAGTGGGACAATGCAGTGATTGGTATCATTGTTGGGGAGGAGCAAGAGTGCCTTTAGTGGTGTGTGTTCAGGGAGAAATAAAGAGAGATGGGACCTTGGCTACATTCAGTAAGCAGCAGCAGGCAGCGAGCTCATGGGTCGAGGTGTCAGAGGACAGGGTTCACACTAAGACGTAGGACCTGCAAGGTAGTCAGTTTGTTTCAAAGCATAACAGTAACATCTCACAGTTTTAATACAGTGTTATGGGCTGAATTGTGTCCCCTCTTAATTCATATGTTGAGGTCCTAACCCCCAGTACCTTAGAAGTGACCTTTGGGAATAGGTTCATTGCAGGTGTAATTAGCTGTTAGAATGAGGTCACACTGGAGCAGAGTGGCCCTGATCCGATCTGACTGGTGTCCTTATAAAAACAGGAAATTTGGACACAGACATGTCAGCATGAAGGGATCAGGGTGATATGTCTGAAAGCCGAGGAAAGCCAAAGATTGCTGGCAAACCTCCAGCAGCTGGGAGAGAGGCCTGGAACAGACTCGCCCCCACAGCCCTCAGAAGGAACCAGCCGTGCTGACACCTTGATCTCGGACTTCTCCAGACCTGTGAGACAATAACACTCTGTTCGTTAAGCCGCTCAGTTTGTAGCACTGTTGCGGTGGCCCTGGCAGACCGATACGCAAGGCCACATATCTGATGGCTACTCTGGCTGTGATTGGGCCCTCAGATTTTTGGAATCTTGCTTTGTAGAAGCTGAGAGGACATGTTTTATATAAAATGATCTCCTCTCTCTTTCTAACAGAATGATACATGTACACAGTTTAAAAAGTGGAATGGAATAAATACATAAACATTGTAGTGAAAAATAACAATGGCCCTCATCCTTTACCCTCTACGCTCTCTCCCCAGAGGAAGCCGCTCTCAACTCTATAACCTTTCTCCTGGTATTTACTTCCCTTTTTCCAAGTAATGTGCTTCTATTACTATTTCTTGATTTTTTGGGTTTGGACACTGCCTGTTGACTTTCAACCATGATTGCTGAGGAGTTACTCCCCTACCCCGTGTCCCTGTATCACAGTATTTAATGAAATGATTGGTGGTCACGTCATTAGGACTACACTATTAGACATATGCTATTAGACTCTTGTCCTAGGGGAAGCTGGCAAGCCACCATTCATGTCACCTACGTGCAGAGGTTCACGGTTCTGGTTTGAGCATGTTAATCATCTGCCGGGCTGAGCCAGGTCTGAATCCAGGGGTGCAAATGACTGGAGAACTAGCAACTCCTAACCTCACTCCTATGGAAATTGGTGTTTTTGTTGGTTAGGTTTTTGGGGAGGAGGGAGCAGAGATTTGCCCAAAGTTTCTTGCAGGAGATTCTGAGTGGACGAGAGTGGAAGGTGCATTTTCTCCTCCTAGACACGGAATCAGCACCGCTGGGTCATGCAGAGTGTGGGGTCTCCAGGGCATAGAAGCAGCCCCCTGGCCTGGAGCTTGGCAGCCTCACCACAGGCACTGTGCCATTAGCAGTGGTGGTCCCCAGGCTCCTACTGGTGGTTTGGGGGCTCTGGACCTCAGCCAGAGAAACCAGGGCAGAAGAAGGACACACTAATGGCTGGGACTAATTAGGGGCCCCTTTTGAGGACTCCCTGAAAGACCCGGGGGAGACTTTGCAGGGGTGGGACTGAGGACCTGCATTCATCTGGGGGCTCAGGATGATTGTGATTTGGAGTAACCATCTCAAGGGGATCTGATTTCTACCCTGGGCTCCTGGAAGCTGAGTGTACACGCATGTTTTCTTCAGAATGATTCAGGGAGATAGGCGAGGTATTTTTACTCCTACTTTATGGATGGGACTCAAAGTCTCAAAGAGGCTTATATCCTTAAGTGACAGAGATGCAATTAGACCCCGGGTCCAGTGCTTTTCTACTTCCATTGAATATGAAACTCAAGTTTCAGGAAGGGAACAGGGGACATAACAGCCCCATTGTACAAGTTACTGGTCTTAGGTATGAAGTATTTATTACATTCACTATGGGCATCACATTTTAAGGGCAACAAGAATAGACTCGAGCACTCCCTAGACTGAAATAAGCTTCTTTTTTTTTTTTTTTTAAAGATTTTTTATTTTTTCCTTTTTCTCCCCAAAGCCCCCCGGTACATAGTTGTATATTCTTCGTTGTGGGTCCTTCTAGTTGCGGCATGTGAGACGCTGCCTCAGCGTGGTCTGATGAGCAGTGCCATGTCCGCGCCCAGGATTCGAACCAACGAAACACTGGGCCGCCTGCAGCGGAGCGCGCGAACTTAACCACTCGGCCATGGGGCCAGCCCCTGAAATAAGCTTCTTGAAAACAGATCAGGTCTGTCCTTTTCAACGTTATATCCCATTGCCCAACAAGACCTGGCATGTAGAAGGTGCACAATAATAATTTATTGGATGAATGAATGAATCCTGGGGATGATGAAAGACTTGGAAACCAAGTCCTTTAGGATGGAGTTGGAGGAGCTGAAAGCATTTAGGTAGGAGAAAAGCACAGGAGAACTGGCTTCAAGTATGAAAAGCCACAGTATGAAAGAGGGATCGGATTGATTTGTGTAACTCCAGGGCAGAGCAGAGACAGCCCAGGGGGCAGGACAAGAGCCAGTGGGCAAAAGTTAGAGTAAGACCGATTTTGGTTCGAAGTAACAAAAAAGTTTGCAAGAATTAAAACTGTCAAAAATGAAAATGGAATGCTTGGAATGACCGTAAGCCGTGGCGGTTTGTAAAGGAAAGACTGATTTGGGAAGGAGGTTGAGCTGTAGCCCTTGCAGCCGAGTCTGCAGAGAAAACAATGCAGCCAGTTAGTGCTGGAGAAGCCAGGGGTCCATCTCCCAACTTGCTCCCGGGAAACCAGGCTGCTGTGGTCTTCACTGGCCCTTCTGTCTGCCCCCAGGAGGAGCCAAGGACCTTTGGCCTGTCCAAAGGGACCCCATGAGCCTGTCCATACTGCAGAGGCACACACAAAGAAACATGAACAATGTAGGTGGTGCCCGACCACAGTAGGGCAGGGTTCCTGGGGAAAGGTACTGAGGATCACAGGACTGGTGAACAGGCTGTGTCAGCAATTGAGGGGGAAGGCGCCACAGCCAGGGGGTGTGAAAAGGAGTGAAGACATTTAGAATGTCTCTACAGGAACCACAGGACTCCTTGGCTCACTGAATGTGGGAGAAAAGGACAGAAGGTTGAAAATAATTCTGAATTTTCGTGTCTAGTAGTTGTATGTTCACAGAAGAAATCGGGAAGGAGAGACATTTTAAATACAGACAGTGAGATACTGCTGGAGAGAGGCCTCGCATGAGCCCAGGGTCTGGGGGAAAGCATGGAACTGTGAACCACTGCGGTATTTGGAACTCGTCAGTAAAAATTGGAGAGATGAAGTCTTGTGGAAAGAAGAGCTCTGTGTGAAAGAGCTGGAGAAAGAAGATGGAGCCTGAAGATCGTGCAGGAAAGCCACACTGTCCCAGAGCTTTAGGACACATTCTGTTTTCCTTCAGTACTTTCTTACACACGATAGCTTTTCCATTCTAAGTTCACAAAGCTGGTGTTTTCCATCGGTGGCACGTGATCTCCTGGCCTGATTCTCCCTGAAAGCAGAGCCCGAGAAGAAGACTTGCATGCAGGTAATTTATTTTGAGAAGAGATCCCAAGGAATAGGAGAGAGGATTGGGGAATTTGAGACAGGAAAGGGGAAGATCAATCCAATTGGCTTTGGGTAATGGGGTTCAGTCCTGCTGGGGGGCCTTCTTTTTTTTTTTTTTGAGGAAGATTAACCCTGAGCTAACATCTGCTGCCAGTCCTCCTCTTTTTGCTGAGGAAGACTGGCCCTGAGCTAACATCTGTGCCCATCTTCCTCTACTTTATATGTGGGACGCCTACCACAGCATGGCTTGCCAAGTGGTGCCATGTCTGCACCTGGAATCTGAACCGGTGAACCCGGGGCTGCCAAATTGGAATGTGCGCACTTAACCGCTGCGCCATGGGGCCAGCCCCCACTGGGGGCCTTCTGAGGAGCCATGTAGACCATGCCTAAGAATTATTTGCCCAAGTGAAGGGAGAGGAGAATATCCACTGGTTCTTGTTTCTTGATTGTCAGAAGTTGTCCCCCAGTGAGTGGGTTCCTGCAGGTTACCAATTCCACACGTGACAGCAGAGAAAACCCAGGGCAGAAAGCAAGAGGTATGGGGTGCAGCTGAGGCAAGGTGTCATAGATGACACCCCCATGCAGCTGATGGCTGCCGGAACAGCTGGAGCAGAACGAAGATGTAAGGATGATGTCCCGTTTGCATATTCAGCATCATTGGTGGGGGGGGGGGGGGGGGGGGAATGTCTCCCTTCTCAGTGCTAACAGCAGCAGGAAGCAGAGTTCTCTCTGCATCTTCCACATGAGGATCCCCAGTGTTACCCCTGCACATGGTAGTATGCTCAGGGTGGTGGGCGAGGGTGCCTCTCATCTGCCTCCAGACCACCACCAACGTGGCTAATCTCTTCCACAGGCAAGAATCCTCTGTTGCCGCCTTTATAATTGGGATGGTTGCAAATGTCATAATTAGTTGACCTTGCCAGGAAGTAAACTTCTTTTTGACTCAGTTTCATAAGTATGGGGACCAGTACAGTCCTCCCTCCCACCCTCGTCGGCTTCCCGGACAGCTGGGGTGGACGCTAAGAAGCTGCCGTGTGTCTTCTTGCTGGTGGGTACAATTTCTGCATGCCACTTCACTCCTGGCACTGGGGCTGGGGCGGGAACGATGGTGTAGTGCTCGAGAGACCGAGCAACTGCTGATCTCAGGGGCTGCGTTTCCTAAGATGCTTCTCACCAGTGGGAACTGAATGGAAATTTCCTACACTCTGGTCTCTTCAGGCGAGGCTGAATTTATTGCTTTAATGGGAAACTCTTTACTAAAGTCTCGAGGATCTCATTCTAGCTATTTCTAATCACTCTTTTAGATTCTAATCTCTTTATATTTACAGATTTGTTTTGTCTGACTCACGGCTACTAAGCGTATTTTTACTGAGTTTCTTTGGACAAGGTTAAGTAGTCTCTTTTCCTGACTTCATGCGATTTTCAGTGACCCCTGTTTGGAGTTCATAATCTCACAACCTCAGGGGTTTTCTGAGGTTAAGAGAAAACAGCAGCTCGAAGGCTCAGGAAGTGGTTGTGCTTTTGGAGTTCTGGAAACAGCCCAGGCCGTAGACTTACAAAACCTTGATGAGCCTGTGTGAGTGGCTCGGGTGACCTGGTCCTCCGAGGACTGAGTAATACTGCTAGGCTGGCCTCCTGCCTTGGGAAACTCAGCACCCAGGGGCCTCGAGAGTGAATGGAAAGCTGCTGGTTATACCTTTCCAGGCCCCAGATATGCATTGCAGACCATACATTTAGGAATTATCCTTAGAGTTCAGAGAAAATAGTTGAAACTGTTCCTGATTTACGTCAACTAGTTTAGACCACTAGCGGCCACAGCAGCAGCTTAAACAAGGTGTGTTACATTGTTTCTCATGTGCATAGTCCAGTTCTACCAGGTCAGCTTCACCATCATCAGAGACCCAGGCTCTTTCCAGCGCTCTGCCCTCTCTGAGTGCCTCATCTTCGTGTTCCAAATTGATGGCTGGAGTTCCAGCCACTATATCTGACTTCAAGCAGCAGGATACAGGAAAGGGAGAAGGGCCTATACCTTCTTTTAAAGAGACTTCCTGGGAGAACCATACTGTACTTTTGCTTACAACTCATTAGCTAGCACTTAATGGCAAGACCAGGTTGAAGGGGGCTGGGAAAATTAGTCCTCTAACAGAGTGCAACGCTACTCTGAGTAAATTTGGGGTTCTGTTACTGAAGGGGAGAAGGGACATTGCTGCTGGGTTGGGTAGGCAGCAAGCAGTCTCTCTGAGAAAGCTGGATTTAGTAGCTGTGAAATAAAGAGGTTACTGGGATTTGTAATTCACCTAACTCTGTGTGACCCGAGGCAGGTCACTTCTTTGAGTTTCAGTACATGCATAAAAAAATGAAGTTAGACTTCATGACCTATAGCTATGATTATTAATTAAACTGTGTTCCAAGAAGTCCTGGGGTTTCTTGGAGGTGCCTCAGAGGTCAACGGGAGCAATTAGAGCTCAGACACACAGGAGCCCGAGCCAGACCAGCTCCTCTTTTATCTGCTTTGTTACGTCACCACGGATCTCAGCAGCTCTAAAGCTCCATGGCAGGAGAGAAACTTCAGGAGCAATTGTGAAAAGTTTCAGCATCTCAGAGAAGCAAATTGGACACATTATGTAGGCTCAGGTTTCTGTGGTTCAGGATGCGTGGGATGTGTTTCTGTAATTCTGAAAATTCAGAGAAGTGTCAGAAAAAAAAGCTTGGTCATACTTACATGATTTCATAGGTAATCAGATATAATTTTCTTGACTCAGGACCATTAGAATATATTTCCCAAGGGCTGGAATGAAGAGAAAATGAATTTCAGAATAAGATCCAGGCTTGCTCTGCCATTTACTGCTTGTTACTCAATCTCTTTGAGCCTCAAGTTGCTCATCTATACAGAGGGATAATGGTGCCTACTCTGAGGGCTGCTGTGAGAATTAAATGTAATCAGATCTGTAAACTTCGTAGGCTGTGAGGAAACATCCACTTCAAAGTCACCCATTCATCAGAGGGTCCCACCCAGGGGTTAAGGTAGAGTAGAAAGGCCAGTCTTAATGGTTCAGCCAATCAGTTCCCAAGGTTCAAAATAAAAATGATGACGTTGGAACCCTGGAGCATCACCCTGAGTGGTGTCTGGGCCCAGCCCCGATCCCATGGGGTTTGGTGTTCTTTCCAATGTGGGATGCCCTAGAACCAACCACATCCCACTGCTATGGTTTGCCTTCTCCCCAAATCTTCAGTTTTTTCCCTCTTTACTGGGGTTTTCTCCTCCCCATCAATTAAATATTGTGAATCTTTCCCATCTTAAAACAGAACAAAATCCTTTGTGCCTCTAGGCTGACGACTCTCGCACCTATGTCTTTCCTCCTTTCACAGCCAAGAACCTTGAAGGAGTTGTCTACACAGGCTGCCTCTCCTTTCTCCCCACCTCTGCTCTCCTGGCTCACTGTGAGCGTGTTTGTGCCAAATCTGTCCACTGCCACTGCCCCTGCCAAGGTCATGAACAACCCCAATAACCAATTTCACTTCTTATGTGGCCTGAATGTCCCTAGTTCCTTTGGTTTCCTGAGGTTACTCTTTAACAAAGGACAGTTCAGCACGTAGGTATAAGTAACACGTATAAGTGTGGTATGAATGCCAATATTTCTGAGGATCACCCCACCTCAGAGGGGATATGGGTGTGTCTTTAAACTCTTCCAGTCTTCTCTCTGAACTCCTGCTCCCATCCCCATTCCTGTGTCAGGGGTCAGCCCCATTTCTGGGGGCTGCCCAGCTCTCTCTGATTTGCATCATCCCCAGATACGAATACACCCCTTGTCTTCACACCCAAAGACACCACTCACCCAGTGCTACTGAGTGAAAGAGACCAATATTAAAGTCTATAGATGCTTCCAGGGAATTACAGCATAGAAGAGAAAATGAAGAGCACCAAGCATTCGCTCCCACATTCCTGAGGCCCGCAGCCAGAGGCTCCATCGAATCTCTTCCTAGCAGCCTCTCTTCTTGGCCACTGTCTTCTGCTTTGTTCCTGGAGCCTCCTTGCTCCCTACAGGGAATTTCCTCCCATATTTTAGCTTCTTTTAGTCCCAAGGCCCATCCCAAAGTCCTCTCTCTGAGGTCACTGGAGCCCCTGAAAATAACCCCTTACTCTCTAGGCTGGGAAATTTCAGTTCCCTTTTGATTTGACTTTCCTTTTCAGGTGAGGGTGGGGGTGGATGCTGGGGGGTGAGCTCCCCTTGTACTTACCCAGTGGGCCCACAAGACCCCTTCCAAACCAAAACACGTCCACACCGGGCCTCCGCCTTCAGCCACACAAAACCCTGGCAGAAATTCTGAAGCCAGCTTTTCTTTCATGCAATCAGTGGTTTCAAAGAATATTCTAGGCTTCCCTCCCCACCCGCAGTGCCTGTGGAAGGACGGTGGAGATCTTCTTGAGAGCAAACTCCCAGGTTGTGGTTTGTCTTGTGTCTCCCTTACATTTATGTGGCCTTTCTGCAGCGGTGACCACAAACTCCTGCTTGATCCTCTCCTCCCTAGGCTGTTGTCGCATCACAGTCTCCTGTTTTTCCTCCCATCTCCGTGATTACTCTTTCCATCTCCTCCCAGGGCTCCTCTTCTTCTGTGTTTTTCTTTAATTTCAGACTTACAGAGATCTGTTGCACAACAATGTAAATATGCTCCATGCTACTGAACTGTACACCTAAAAATGGTTAAGATGGTAAATTTAATGTGATGTGGTTTTTACCTGAATTTAAAAAAGAAAAAAATGATGTTATATGAAGGCAGAGTTACACCACAGAAGGGAAGGGTAGAGGTGGGAGTTGAAATTCATAGAGGAACAACTGACAAGACAATTTTCAACTCTATTTAATAAATATTTAGCATTTAATACACACCTCAAAATAATTTCAGACTTACAGAAAAGTTGAAAAGAATGCTACAAAGAATTCTGGTACAGCTAAACCCAGATTCCCCAAATGTTAACATTTTGTCACATTTCTTTTATCCTTGTCCATCCACCTATCATCTATCTATCTAATTACTTTTTTCCTGAACCACTGATGTTTCCTAAAAAGTGCATTCTCTCACAGAGTACAATGATCAAAATTAGAAAAACACTGACAGTACTATTGCCTATATTGACTATAAACTTTTACTTCAGATTTTGCCTCAGTCATGGTGACATTTCCAGTTTCCCATTTTGAATTGCTCTCTCCTTGAGTTTTCACACGTGAAATCTGGAGTGCTATCCCCCACCTGAACCCATTCACCAGCTCGTCCATTCAGGATTCAGCTTGGACTCCACATTACTCACTGCGGGAGACTTTCCCTGCACCCCTAGACAGGGGATATGTGCCCTTCCCAGGTGTTCTCCCAGTACCTTGAACTTGCCCCAACCCTACTGTGACACTGTTGAAATGGATTACATCTATTTTGATGCCTTCCACCAGGCTGTGAGCTCCTCTAGTCCAGGAACCATGTCTTGCCCATTCCCTTTTGGGAAACCTCAACTAACACATTATCTGGCTCTGAAACACATGCTTCGTAAACATTTGTTGAGGGGATAAGTGGGTGCGTGAGTGGAAGGGTTGGAGGAAGGCAGGGCTCTGACACAGCTGCAGGGTTTTGTTGATCTAGGGAAAGAAACCAAGACTCTGGCAACTCAGAGACTTGGGTTCTGGGGACAGGGTGATCAGTTCTTGGAGTGCAGCTCTCACAGGCCTGGGACATCCAGGAGGAACACTGGGAACAAGACGAAATATTTCAGAGTGCGAAAGGTTTAATTAAGGCAGGGCACTCATCAGATATCCAAGGTCCCGGTGACCCAGAAGGACTGGGTTTCCAAGTTGCACTTGACTCCAAAGGAACAGGTTTTCAAGGTCCAGGTGACTCAGATAGGGTTGGGCACCAGAGCTCAGGAGGAGGGAGTGCCAGGTAAGAAAGCAATCAGCAAGGTTTCTGCCCTGGTGGCCAACCACATGGCCGAAACCCTCCATTGACTTGGCAGCCAGCTAAGCCTACAGTTTCCTAGGGAACCGAGGGCCAATCTGTAGTGCAGCTCGGCATGGAGCCGGGGACAGTTTATGAGGGCCAGATGGCCAGACTCTGGGCGTAGTCAGAGTTGCAGGGCGGGCGGCTGAGGGTCTTGGGGGTAGGACTCAGCACTAGGGCTGGGAATGTCTGAGGAAGGCTAGAAACTCACATGGGCCATGTAGATGAGGGGCGTGGGGACAGGTGAGGCCTGGAAATGTACATCAGTGTTGGCAGTTAGGAGAGTGCAGAACCAGAGCCTGGTAGCAATCTGGAGCCAGGGGTCATTGGTTCTAAAAGTCAAGATAAGAAAGTGAGTGGGAGTGACTACATGACTGGAATGTGGGTCAAAAACATTATTCACCCCATGAGAGCAGGAATCTTGTCTCTTTTTCTCTGCTGTATCCATACTGCCTAAAACACGACCTGGAACAGAAGAGTCACGCAGATCAGACTGAGAGCCAGAATTAAGAGGACTATTGAAGGACAGGGTTGATCGTGGCTCTTTCAGCCCCAGGAGAGAGAGTTCTGATAAGAGAACTGACTATACATCTTTTAGTTTATTTACTAGGATTAATAGTGAAGTGAAGCACTGTTGGTAAAAAATCATAAGAAATTAACATGTAAACAGGCATAGTACTAGGCAGAAGGTACTCTTTGCTGAGGGCTGGATCTCCAGCCCCTTGGACACCTAACCCGGGTGTGAGGAGGTGAGGCAGCTCCTCCAGGATACCCTCTTGCTAAACAGATCTGGGGCAGGGAGGGGGAGTCAGCGGGAAGCTGAAGGGCCAGGAACTAATCGCTAGACCTAACTTGTCCTGAGAAGGCAGGAAATGACTAAAACTGAACCAATCACCAGACATTTTCTGTCTTGATCTTACTCAGTAGATACGTAGGGTAAGGGAGCTTAGAGCATGCATGCAGATAGTCTGAATTAGGCTGAGTTACATAACAGGGAGGGGAAACCGTTTGTCATATGTGGTTGGAGATGGGCACAAAATGCTCCATTTGTTGGATTTTTTTCCCGAAGGGAGCGAAAGCGGGGATATAGATGCATCTGGGCAGTGATCTGAGGGCTGACAGACAAGGGAAAGGGTCTGCACTGCTCACAGTCAGGAATGTGAGCTGGAAGTGCAGGCAGTGAAACCCTGCTATGGGCAACAAGGGACTCTGGACTCTGAGGCTCCTGGGAGCTCTGGGCAGGAAGCCTCTGATACACATGAGATGGGGCAGCTCAATGCCTATAGGTAGGGAACGGGGAGATAAGTTAGAGAACTGAGCAGACCAAGTACTAGGTCAGAGGCAGGTACTAGGTTGGAGGCAGGCATGAGAAGGCAGAAGAAATGGCAGGTTCTCCTACCACCCCAGAGCCTGCCCCTGGTTCCTCATTTTCTATAGTATCGTAAGTGACTGCTCTTTATGGGTTCCAAGGCTCACCATCACCATCATCATCATCAAAGTACCATTTACTGAGCACTTCCCACTTGTTCGATGACCTCACTTAATTCTCACAAAATGCTGTGAGGCAGGAACTGTTATGAGGAAACTGAGGCTCAGAGAGGTTAAATGACTTGCCAAAGGTTTTTGCTACTAGGTCATTACCTAGTAAGTGGCAGAACCAGACTTTGAGTCAAGGTCTAATGGACTCCAAACTCTGTAAGGTAGGCTGGAGGTTAGGAGCACAGCCTGTGGAAATAGACTTGCTAGTTGCGTGGTCAGGGGCAACTCTGTGACTCAGTTTTCTCATCTGTAAAATGGAAATGATGGTGATAATAGAACTGCCTCCTCAGATACCACTAGGGAGAAAGTGAAGAACTATAAAATACCACTGCTTAAGCAGTAGCGTTGCCTGATGTAGCAAATAAAAATACAGAATGCTCAGTTCAATATGAATTTCAGATAAACAGTGGATAATATTTTAGAACAAAAAGTCTTGCAATTTGGCACATACTTATCTTAAAAGTTACTCTTTCTTTATCTGAGATTCGAATGGAACTGAGCATCCTGTATTTTATCCGGCAGCCCTATGGAGGAGGCTCCCCAGGCTGGCCTTGACCCACTGCCCAGCTCGTTTTGCAGGACTCTCTGCTCTAGGGGGGCACGTTGCCTCCCTGCCTCCCTGCTTCTGGTCCTGCATGTTCATGCCCCCATGCCCCCTCGTTTCCTTTTCTCCTGGTCTCCAGGCCGTTCCTTCCTTCAAGCCTCCTCCTGGGGGTCTTCTGCAGTCTTCACGGTGCTTCCTCCTGACAGACTACATTTAGAGTTCCTATTGCATAATTTAGCCCGACTATGTGGGCCAGGTGCCCTTGTTCTTGCAGGTGAGTGAATCTGCCCTCTCTAACTGGGCCCCATGCACCTATCAGACAGGGCTCTGTCTTGTGTGTCTGGAGCACGTACAGGTTTCGGTAAATCCTTGCTGTGTGAGCAGTTGCAGAAATGGAACTGATTCCTGAGGAAGCCATTTCTATTTTCCTAGCCTGGCTGGGGTCTCGCCATCAGAGTAAACCAGAAAGTGACATCTCCAAAGTACCTCTAGTCTGCCCTCCCACCTCTCCAGCCCGCAGCCCCGTTTCACTTCTCTTCCCCACGGAGGGGAGTGGCTTGGGCAGAAGTTTGTTTTTTCTCAGCTGAGGAAGTAGCACCCAGAGCACCTCCCTTCAACGGCAATGAGGAAACAACAGCCAGCCCAGAGACCCTTAGAACAGAACAGGAGGTGAATGCCAACAAAGAGGCTTGTACACCTTTGTCACACCTCATCTCAGACAGCATTAGGTCTGTGCTGAGCATCAGGGCCTTCCTGGCTTTTCTTCCCCTGTCCCCTGGGCCAGGGTGGAAATACCGTGTCCTTGGATGGATACACTGACCCTTGATACTCTGTCCTTCCTGCTCCAGTCCTTCTCTTCTTCCCTGGCCAGGTGTGGGCCCGTGCAGAAGCATGAGTCATAGGCTGCCCCCACCTGCCCCCAACACTGGCCGTGCTACATTGCTAAAGCCCTGCTTCTCAAACTAGGGGGCCTGAGTCACGAGGAGGTCTTATTAGAACACATATCCCCAGGCCCCACCCCTGGAGTTTCTGATTCAGTAGGTCTGGGCTGGAGCCCGAGAATTTGCATTTCTGTCAAGCTCCCAGGTGATGCTGAGGCTGCTGGCCCAGGACCACAGTCTGAGACCCACGGCACTAAAGTTTCCGGGTCAGCAGGAGGTGAGGTTCTGAGAGGCGCTCTTGACCCTTAGCTCCTGATTTTCAGCGCTCTAGGAAGACAGGGTATCCCAAACCAGGATGACAGTGCTCTGCCTGCCCATTTATTGTGGCTGGCATCCCTGTAGCATGGAGGACTTTAGATATGGTAATTGCAGGCCCCGTTGGTAATCCTATTTGAGGAGGCCTTCAAGAGGCAAGGCATTGTGAGGGATACTTAGAATTGGAAGCGCAAGGCTTTCCCACAGCGTGTTTATCATCCAGAGTGGAAACAAAATGAGAAGTATCGGTAGTTATTGGTCATTTATTATGTTATCACTTCCCTCAGTAGTGGGTTCTGTGGGTGCTCACTCCCCTAGCTGCTGGGAGCAGGTGACTGATGGCTCTTGGTTGAATCCCTTTCCAGGAATTGCCCTCCTTGACCTTGCTCAAGGTCACCTCCTTCCCCTAGGACAGCCCACATCCACTGGCTGATCAGTGCTTGAGTACATTCTGGACATTGAAGGACTATTGCAGCTCCAGAGATGCCTGTGGGGGAGCTGCGGCCTTTGTTGTGACCACATCAGAGCTCAACTCCTCCCTCTGCCCTGGTCTGCTTCCTTCACTCCCCATCAGCGATGGCTCCTGAGGGCATTCCCAGTAAACTTCCTGCAGGCAGTGTCTGTCTGAGTCTGTTTGCCTGTGAACCTGAGACATCTATTTGTCCCTAAATCTGGGAAGCTAGTACAGAAGACAAATGCTTCTAGAAGTCAGAGGAGGGCACTATGGTCAGAAGCTGGTGTTCATGTGGAAGAGGAAGTGGATGGGGCAGTGATGGGGTCTGATTGCTTTTTCCCACCCTGTATGAGCTGGCTCCTTGCTCTGAAACCCTAGGAGCCCGCTTGGAGGTTGGCAGCTTGCTCTCTCCAGGACTTGGACCCAGCCCATCTGTCCACTCCCTTCCACCTGGACCCCTGTTCCCCTCACATCCTTTGTTACACTATACAGCCATGACCTTTTGTCATCCCCATAAAAACCACTCGCCTAGATGCCATCTTCAAGAAGAGATATAAAGGAAAGAATGCCTGGAAGAAAAACAACACTGACACAGCAGTGAATCTTGGAAGCCCCCTCACCCCCATAAGGTACTCTGAGAGTTTATGGAAAGCAAAGTTCTTTAAAGTTAAACATGAGGTGCCCAAAACTTCTAGATGTAAGGATCACTGTCCTTGATGAGCATGACTTCTGGGTTCAACTTGGGGAACTCCCTGAAGGGTAGAAGAATAACAGCTCGGTGCCTAGTAGGCATTCAACAAATACAGATGGTGGGAGAGAATGGACAGGCTAGGCTGAGCATCTCTGTCACTTGTTTCTTAACAAATAACACTGATGATAGCAGCTAATTTTGAGACTGTAAAAGCATTCCCACCATGTTTCCATGAGGCCTTTGGGAGGAGTGGCCCCTGATGACTTCAGAAGCCCCCAGGCCCTACAGAATATGAAAGAAGAAGGGCTATCTGGAAAGTGCATCTGGAAAGGAGTCAGCCTGAATGTCATCCCCCGAAAGCTTTCCTAACCCTCCCACTAATGGGCAGACTTATCCTCTTCTCCCTTTGGACGGGCACCGTCCTCAAGGACGCTCCCTACAAACGCTTAGTCAGACGCCGCTCTTGTAACTGTTCAGCACACGTACTCCTTTATGTTCTCCCTCTCGCCCAGCCTGTGAGCTCCTTGGGGCAGGGGCCATGTGTGTCTTTATGCTCCTGAGCACAGTGCTTGGCACACTGCACGGACTTAATATTTATTGAGTGGACAAATGACATGTATTTGTTCTAGAAATAATCTGGGATGGGAAACATAAGGCAATTAATTTTAGTTTGGACAAAATTTCATTCTTCCAAAATCCTTGAAGGTGATGAAAATGAAACAAAAAAGCAGAAATTTATGTCAGCAGCAGCACACAAAACAAGACTGATTAGAGCCATGGCAAAAAAAAAGAGATGTTCTCAGTGAATCTGGGTTTGCTTTATTCTCGGCTCCCTTTCTGGAAACCAGGGCTTTCTGTATCTTTTTGACACAGTGGAGGACACTGCGTGCAGAGAACATAATGACTTTCTTTGTTTTACTCTAAGGCTGACTTTCTCCCCAGTTCTTAGATTTTGTCAGATTCTCCTAAATAGGCAAAATCTGACAACTTAGTTTCCTTCAACATCCTGTAGCTCCATTCACAAGGAGAAACCAAAGCATATAACAATAAAGTCAACCATAGGTTTATAGTTAATGCTTGAGTAAGCTGTGCTTTTACAGCTATTATATAAGGCATTCTAAGAGCAAGTAATACAGAGTACATTTTAATGTTCCCAAACATCAAAGTGATTTCAATCTTTTAAAGGGCATTTCTGTATTTTCCCCATTTAGTATATTTCTCTTTCCCTTAAGTTTCCCTGTTCCCTTTTTTATTTCCTAGAAACATTTGTTTCATCATGGTTTCATATTTCCATAACAATCTACAACTCTACCCCCATAATTTCTTTAAATGAAACCAAATAATTAAAGAAACATGCAAGGAGAAAGTTCTGGAAAATAATAGCTCATATTTACTGAGATTTACTAAGTACCAGGGACATTCTAAACACTTTACTCCTTGCCTCACTGAATCTTCCCAACGACCTCATGAGGCAGTGGTATTAATCTCAGTGCCACCTTGCACATGAGGGGCTTGCCCAAGGTCACACTGGTGTTAGGTGGTGGGGCAAGGGTGCAACTCTGGTCTGTGCTGCTCCGAGCCTGTGCTCTCAGCTACCATAACATTCTGCCTGCCTTCCATGACCGAGAAGAGAAAGAGGGGAAATGGGGCTCTTGATTCCACCTGTCAATGCGAACTGAGTCGCGATTCCCACGTAAGATGTTCTCCTGTGTTTGCTGAGCCTGTTTGATCTGAGGCTGCTTGGCTGTCTCCACCTCAGGATCACTGATGTTGAATGTAGAAAAAAGAACCTGGTTCTCTCTCTCTCTCCCTGTATTCTGTTGCTTTATATTTTTGGGCTTTTTATTGGATTCTCATCAAAAGAGAATTTCTTCTACTTCTGCTTGGTAGACACTTGAACTTTCTCCTCCTCTCCTCCCCTGCTACTCCCAGAGAGCCACCAAAAGCAATTGAGAGGTCAGAGGTCAATGGCAGGAGTCAAAGGACACAGCCTAGTCCCCTAAACAATGGTTGAGGGTCAGACAATTGAAAACTGACAGGGTGATAAAAACTTCTGCGTCTGTGAAGCAATTAATTGGACTCCGTCCCTGTGGAACGAGGGCAAGACACCTCAGATCCAGCGTGGCCTGAGCTAACGAAACGCTTTGCTAAGGTGAACCCATCAGGGAGAGACCAAGCTTTCCAGGAAAAGACTTGGCTTCCCAGAGACCTTCTATTATCTTACTCATATATTCCACTCATGCTTCGAACCGTATTCGTGGTCTGCCCGCTGTGAGCAGGACACAAGGAGGAGGGAATGAAGGGCATTTTATCCATGAGGTCAGGAAACTCAGGATGTCCCTTTCTCCAGCAGGGTGTCCTGGGCCATCGCCTCAGCAGGGCTGAGCCCCTGTGACCTCTCAGATCTCTTCCCCTGCCATCCATCAGCCGTTTCAGACTAGACTCACTTCACCTGCTACCAGACACCCTCGCTACTTTCCTTCCCTGGATGGGGAGTAACGATTCTTCTGGAAAGAGAGGCTTGGGGCCTGCCAACTTAGGGCAACTCACTTCCCAAGAGCTGATCAGCTGGGGCTCTATAATCAGACTCTGGTTGTCTAAACTCCTTAAGTAACCTCCCGAAGAAGCCGCTTCCTTGTTAAGCAGCCGCGTCCACCTGCTCAGCAGTGACTTGCTTCCCACTTAGGAGTAAACGGGATTCTCTGAGAATTCTTGTGCGTGTGTGAATTCACTGATATTCATTCAAAAGAGTTAATAATAATAACAATAATAGTAATAATAAATATTCATAAAGAGAGTAATATATTCATAAAGAGAAGATTATTACAACAAAAAGTGGGACGTCATCTGTGAATTGGGTTTTTTCTTTGTATTGTTCTGTAGTCAAAAAGTTATTTGTGGGGGTTGGCCCGGTGGTGTAGTGGTTAAATTCACGCTCTCTGCTTCCACAGCCCGGGGTTCGTAGGTTTGGATCCCCAGCGCACACAGGACCACTTGTCAAGCCACGCTGTGGCAGTATCCCACATAAAATAGAGGAAGATTGGCACAGATGTTAGTGAAAATCTTCCTCAAACACAAACAAAATAGTAAGAAATAATAAAAAATAAAAAAAGTTATCTATGATAAACAGATTAATTTTAAAATCAGAAAATAAAAATTCTATTTTATAATATTATTGATGACTTAGGTGAGGAAAGCACTCCTGAGAGCACGACACAGGGACAGACTTCCGCTTCTAGCCATAATGGAGCAACAAGGACCAGATTTACCCTCCCACCTAAAACAATTTAAAAACCAGACAAAATATATGAAAGAACAGTGTTCAGACTTCGTACAGCAGGCAATGCAGACAATGATACCAGATAGAAGAGAAATACGTGAGGGGCATCCTGAAATTCCTCCAGGTGGTACCTGGGGAGAGTTCGAGTCTGCAGTGTGGGGAGGAGCCCACACAGAGCCCGTGGTGTCTGAGTTGAGGATGCTGACATCAGACATGGGGAGAGGCTGTGATGGTTAATTTTAAGTATCAACCTGGCTAGGCCACAATACCCGGATATTTCGAAATGTTTCTGTGAAGGTATTTGCTATGAACGGAATGTTTGTGTCCCCCCAAATTCACGTGTTGAACCCTCAGTTCCCAAGGTGATGGTATTTGGAGGTGGGGCCTTTGGGAGGTCATTAAGTCGTGAGGGTGGAGCCCTCACGGTGAGATTAGTGTCCTTATTAGAAGAGACATGAGAGAGATGATTTCTCTTTCCCTGCTGTGTCAGGACATAGCAATAAGGCCTCCATTTACAAACCAGAAAGTGGGCTCTCACCAGAAACCAAACCTAGACTTCCCAGCCTCCAGAACTATGAAAAGTAAATGTTTCTTGTTTAAGCCACCCAGTCTATGGTATATGATATAGCAGCACAGGCTGGCTAAGGCAGTATTTTTTGGATGGGATTCACATTTAAATTGGTGGGCTTGGAGAAAGCAGATTGCTCTCCACAACATGGGTGGGCCTGGTGCAATCAGTTGAAGGCCTTAAGGAAAAGATCTACCTTGCCTGAGGAAGAGGGAATTCTGCAGCAGACTGTGTTTAGGCTCGAGCTGCAATATCACTCTTCCCTGGGTCTCCAGGCTGCCAGCCTACCCTGCATATTTTTGGATTTGTATGTACATATTTGGATTTGTATATATATGTGTATATATATGGATATGTATATTCATGTATACAATTCAGGGGATGATGGGGATCCCCTGAAGTCTCTTGAGCAGGGCAGTGGGGATCAGTGAGGCGCTTTAGGACGATGCTGCAAGCTGAACTGGAAGAGTGAGAGGCTAAAGTTTGGGAGACAGTTCTTGGGGTGGGGACTGCAAGAATCCAGGCATGTGGTAGCAACGGAGGAGGGGATCAGAGGCAGCAGGTCAATGAGAAAAACAATTTTAAAGAAAGAATTCATAGGGCCTGCCGAAGACTGTTTCTCATTCATTTGACTGGTGACGAGGGTGTGGAAGGCAAGGATTTAGGCAAGGCCTAAATAAAAACCAAAGACGATGGAAGGTGATGCTCGCGCAACTGGAAGATGGTGGTGGTTGCAACAGGAATGAGGAAGTGAAGCAGCCTTAGCGTGGGCGGGGGGTGGTGTTGGGGGAGATGAAGACTGAGGTGGGCGGGAGGAGCTTGACACACTGAGGGCTGAGCTCTGGAGGTGGTGGGTACGGAGCTGCGAGCTGCAAGCTGCGAGCTGGGCATCTGGGGGTCATCAGTGCCGAGGTGAGAGGCTGGAAGGCTCCGAGGGGCGCTCTCTGAGGGGAGAGGAGGGTGTCTGCAGGGTTTAGAGGGTGGAGAGAAAGAGGAGTCAGCAAAGAAGCCCAGCCCACGGTAAAGGTGATGCAGAGAAAGGGCTGTGCAGACGTTAGTCGGTAGAATTATGAGGAAAACCAGGGGTGCCACAGCGGACGCGGAAGAACACTTCTTTCAGAGTGGGTCATCATCGCTGTCGCTAAGCGCTCCTCATTTGGCATCGAGAGGCTGTGGTGCCGCTCCAGGAGCCGTCTCAGTAGTGTCCTAGTGGTGCAAACCGGAATACCAGGGATTGGAGAATGATGGACAACGAGGAAACAGAGGCTTCGAAGTTCCCTGTGGAAGAAGGGGACAGCCAGGTCAGTTCTTTGAGGAGTGACAGGCTCAGGAGCAGCTTATTTAGAATTCTTTCTGGTTTTTTGGTCATTTTCTCCAGGTCAGTCATTTCTTGAGCAGTTACTGCTGTCAGACACTGCTAGGCAGTGCACAGGGAACCCCTGGCTTGTAGGAAGAGGGAGAGAGGGCTTGACGGGGGGCAGCAGAGGAAGGATGCGCAAGCGAGTAAGGGGGATGAGGCACAGATTAGGGGTGGCAAGAAGACAGAAGGCAGCGGTTATGTAATCACGTGAGGAGGGCCAGGCTGCTGCTTCTGAGTCTAGAGAAGACCCAGAGACAGTCTGGGAGATGAAGCGAACTCAGAGGGTGGACGATGTGTGGCCTCCATCTGCCCTGTGGCTCTGAGGCTCCCTAGCAAGCCTTTCCTGCCTTGGTCCCAGGCACTTTGGCCTTCTCCCTGGGGACTGTTTACTGAGTCCTCATCGCTGCTGTCTGAACTCGTGGCCCTGCTCTGCCTGTTCAGCAAGGACTATTTGTTGTTCTCATGACAAAGGGCAGTTTCTGGCCCTACGGTGGCCCAGGGTGGGAGGAAAAGGTATGTTTGGGGCCGGAAAGAACTCCTCATTGCAAAACATCCCTTGGGATGTGGAATTTAAACTTTTGTCACTGACGGGGCTTTGCTCCTCATTTTCCTGAATGACTCAAATGTTTGCTTCAGACAATGGCAGAGTGTATCTTGCTTGAATCATTGGATTTCTGTTATTTTTGTAAGATGTGGGTGGGCAATATGACTCAGTATTTTTCCAAGAGATGTGAAAATTATATTGCCTATTTTGGATCATTTCATGCTGAGATCTGGAACATTTTTCTTGAATTTCGAATCTTGGAGCTTGGGGAATTTTTGTTTTTGTTTTGCCTTTCAGTCATTTCAGATCTTTCTCCAGATAAAATTTTAAAGGAAAAGCTATAGCTCTAAGTTATGAAATATATATATATTGAATTATAACTTATTCTTTATTTTTAAAATAAAAGCTTTACTAAATCTAATGATGTGTTTGCCATCTTGATTGTGAAAAAATTGGAGGATGTGGGACTAGTAGAGTGTTGAGGGTCACCTAATTCAAAACCTTATCTGGTGTGTGCACAGCCTCAGACTAGTCCTGCAGCTTCTGCGTGGGCACCGCTCTCTGATGACTGAGTTCTGTCTGAATTCGTCAGGTGATGGAGAGCTCTTTGGGTACCAGGCAGTACCGCTTCTGCACAGCACTTTCATACCAGACTAAAACCTGCCTCCGTGTAACTTCCAAACATGGGCCCTCGTTCTGATCCGTATTCTTTGTGAATCTCCACTGACTAATTCCATAATAAAGTGATAGTTTTAAAAATACTGCTCTATTTTCCTTTTTGATAAATCAGGTCCTTTTCACTATTAATGCTAGGACAAGAGGCTGAGGCGTAGTGTCTCTGGGACACTAAGGATAGTGTTATGGGATGAACCATGTCCCCCCAATTCATATGTTGAAATTCTAACACCCCTTCCTCAGGATGTGACTGTATTTGGAGATAAGGTCTTTAAACAGATGATGAAGTTAAGATGAGGTCTTTGGGGTGTGTCCGAATCTAATCTGACTGATGTCCTTATAAGAAGAGGAGATTTTGGACACAGAGAGAGACACCAGGGGCATGAGAGCACAGAGGGACAACCATGTGAAGAGGCGGCAAGAGGATGGCCATCTTCAAGCCAAGGAAAGAGGCCTCAGAAGAAAACAAACGTGGTGACACCTTGATCTTGGACTTCTGGCCTCCAGAACAGCGAGAAAATTAATTTCTGTTGCTGTAGCCTCCCTGTCTCTGGCATTTTGTTGTGGCAGCCCTAGCAAACTCATGTAGATTTGGCAACTGAGAATAAGACAGATATGCCACAAGGACGGTTGCTTTCAGATAGGAAGACTGGAGGGGACAATGTGAAGTTCTTCCAGTGTGAGTGTACAAGGAGCCCACCCAGTGACACCAGGGCAGAGTGAGGAGAAGCATGTCAGATGCTAGTGCTCTCACTGTCCCCAACCCCACTAAGGGGCAATGGAAACACCCACAAAGTTCTAGAGCAGAGGCAGATTTAGCATGAAGCTAATGAAGCCCAAGTTTCAGGACCTTTAACTTGCTGGATCTACTTCCTGTGTCTTAAGAGGGGTCTTGGCAAGCTGTTCACGTAACCTTGTTTTTAAAAAATTTGCAAAAGATATTTTAACCGCAATTGGTTGAAACTAGTGCCTCTTTCCACTTCGACTTCCTTTCTATCATACTTATCCTCCTGTTGAGTGGCGTAGGAGCGGCCACAGGCACGTTGGTCATCCAGCTGAGGGAAATTTGAGTCGGGGTTTCCTTTTGTTTGGGTTTTATGGGACATATTTATGATGGTGGGAGTCAGATCTGTGTATAGTTATGCTATGGCTGGCTGTCCTGGAGGGAAAATGGCCACCAGGCAGTGGTATAGTACCACAAAACGTTTAGCAACTGGCTTTGTAATGTTTGCGGATTTCTCCCACAGTGGCCTATTTCAAGCTGTCAGTGTGACATCGCTGTAAGTAGGGTTGGGAAGAGTTTACACCATTATATAGTATTTGTGCCTTATGAATACAGTAGATGTAAATAACCTCAAGAGCATAGTAATAGTAAAATGTTGTGAAATAATCGGGAAATGATGTTTTGAGTATTTATTATCTTTGTTTTTAGTATTATTTATTTAACTGTACATGTATATTATTTAATTTTCTTTTAGAGATGAAAGTTTTGTTTGTTTGCAGGGGAAGATTCATTCTAAGCTACCATCTGTTGCCAATCTTCCTCGTTTTTCTTCCCCTTCCCTCCACTCCCTGCAAAGCCCCAGTACATAGTTGTATATTCTAGTTGTAAGTTTTTTTTTGGTTCTTCTGGGTGAGGTGCCATCACAGCATGGCTACTGACAGATGAATGGTGTGGTCCCACACCTGGGAACTGAACCTGGGCTGCCAAAGCAAAGCACACTGAACTTTAACCACTAGGCCATCAGGGCTGGCTCTATATTATATTAATTTTTAATAATGGCTATGTTTAACAACTGCCTCCCAAAATTCCTGAAAAGCTAACAATCAGCTCTTGTGAATCAGAACAAGCTGGCGCCATGATGCCACTGTATACCAGGAGCACCTCCGCTGCTGACTTCGTTGACTCACCCTGGTTGTGACTGAAGGTGCAAGGCTAGATTTAGGAATTTGATATGAAGTATGTGAATAAGGGAGAAGGTTTTTAAATAGATGGAGCCAGCAGCTGGGCTGTGGAAAATCCTTTCAACCATCAGGTATGTAAATTTTACACAAACGAGTTGGTTCTCATCAATGCCTAATTAAAACAGAAGTTCTTGCCTGTTAAGAAGATGTTTAATAATGCAGTGTATAGAATTATAAATGCTCCATATATTTAAAAGAAAATTTGATGGTGTATTAGTTATCTGTTGCTATGTAACAAATTACTCCAAAATACAGCAGTTTAAAACACAAACACTTACTATTTCACAGCGTCTGTGGGTCCAGAATCTGGGTGTGGCTTAGCTGGGTCTCTGGCTCAGGGTCTCTCACAGGCTGCAATCAAGGTCTCTGCTAGGGCTGTGGTTGGCTTGATAAGGGGCTTGATTCTTTTCCAAGCTCACTCAAGCAGCTGTTGGCAGGATTCAGTTCCTCAGAGGTTGTTGGACTGAGGGCCTCAGCTCCTCACTGGCTGTTGACTGGAGTCCTTCAAATGCAAGAATCCTGTCATTCTTTATGCATTATATATCCTGATCTGGACCAAATAACTTGATCTGACCATACGATTCAAGCCTCTAGTGCTCGGAGACTTTAAAAGTAGCTGGTCCTCCTCTGTGGAAAGCTGTTGAATGAAGCCTGTTTCTGCTTGAGTGAGTTAACCTTGCTACTCACAGTGTGGTCCTCAGACTAGCAGCATTATATCCCCAAGGAGCTTGTAAGAACTGGAGAATCTCAATGCCCCCCTCAAGCCTACTGAATCAGAATCTGCATTCTCACATGATCCCCAGGTGATGCGTGTTTATATTAAAGTTTGAGAAGCACTGTGATCTCCTACATCTCAGAGTTTTCTCTTGCCATCTTATTCAGAATAAAAACCAAAGTCCTTCAAAGAGCCAATAAGACCTGTGCGATTGGCCCCCACTCCTTTACCTCTCTTATATCATCCCTTAAGATGCTCTGTTTTTCTTTCTACACTCCAGCCTCCTTGCTGTTCCTGGAACTTACTAGGTACATTCCTGCCTCAGGGCCTTTGCACTGACTATTCTGTCAGGAATACTTTCCGCCAGGTATACACATGACCACTCACTCATCACTTTCATGTCTTTAGTCATTTAGTTACTTTCTCGGTGAAGCCTTCCCTGGTCACCCAGTCTAAAACTACCACACATCATCCTCCAGGCCCAGACATCCCTTGACCTTTCCCTAATTGAAATTTCTTTCAAACTTATCACCTAGGATGTCAACTTCCTATGCTAGGATACAAGTTCCATGAGGACAGTTTTTTGTTTTCTTTTACTTTTAGAAGTTCACTGCTGCATCCCCAGCTCCTGGAAGGGCATTGGGGCATCATAATATATATATTTTTTTGCCAAGGAAGATTTCCCCTGAGCTGACATTTTGTAATTTTTTGTATGTGGGTTGCCACCACAGTGTGGCCACCACTGACTGGTGTAGGTCCTAGCCCAGGATCCAGGCTGGGGTGCCGAAGCAGAACGCTCCAAACTTAACCACTAAGCCATTGGCTGGCCCCCCAGTAATGAGTTCTTTTGATCTATCAGTGTATTAACCAGGAAAGAAAGTCAAGTTCATCGAGCTGTTCTGGCATCTGCTGATCCCCATCTCTCTCATTTCCTTTTTGCTGAAGTGATTTTTAATTATAGAAATAATGCATGCACATAGCAAAATTAGAATGATACAGAAAAGTGTAAAATGAAAAATACACATCACATTCCCTCCCAAACTGCTTCCTAAGTTCCACTGCTCAGAGCCCCATTGTCAGGATTTGCTGTCTTAAATTTTATGGTGGTTATTATAGAACCCCAAATAATTTGCTTATACCTTTGTTTCTTGACTTATCAATATAGAAAGTGTCTACTAATTCCTTGCTATGAAAATGAAGAATTTAATACATCTATAATGCTGCCTACTTTCCTAACCAGTTTTTATTAGATATATGATTTTAGCTCTTCTCTGGGATGTTTTACAATTTTGAATAAAATACTAAAACTTTTATTTCTGGATTTAACATATTCAAGCAGACCCTATTGACTCTCTGCTATGATAGGTGAGGAAACTGGCATACCTTCATTTCCTTTCTTTTCTCATCTGCCTCTCATTTCTTTATTAGACTTTTTTTTTTTACATTATCAAGGTTTATAATATTTACATTCTATTCTATAACCATAATTATAGTTTTCTGTGTTTCAACTATAGATTGATTCCAAGAATGAAAATCATTTAAAAATCCCTTTTGGGGGGGAGGGGTGAAATGGTCGAAGAGGGTCAGAAGGTGCAAACTTCCAATTATAAAATAAATACGTCCTGGGGCTGTAATGCACAGCATGGTGATTATAGTTAATAATACTGTATTGCATATTTTAAAGGTGCTAAGAGAGCAGATCTTAAAAGTTCTCATCACAAGAAAAAGATTTTTAAACTATGAGTGGTGACAGATGTTAAATCTAGACTTATTGCGGTGATTATTTCACAATGTATTGAATCATTAAAAATTTTTCGTAATAAAAATCCATTGCAATATTATAAATATTTAAATATTATTCACCATTGAACCAACAATGATTGGCTCTATAGAGAAGGGATGTCATTTCATGCCATTAAATCTTTGAAACTTAAAGAAAAATCACTTGAATATCAAAATCTAGTGTATCCTCTACTTTCTTTTTATCTTCCTTTATTTCTAGGTCATTCTCAGCTACCTCAGTTTCTGGTATTTCGAACCATTTTATTACTTGGAGTCCTGATTCATTTTTTTGGAAGTTCTTTTTGTTTGAAAGCTACTCGAATACTTTTTTCATGTAGGGTAGGTGTCAAGTAAACTTTCTAAATTCTTACAAGTCCAAAAATTTGCCCTTCTACTTAATTGACAGTTTGGCTGAGTATGGAATTTTAGATTCAAAATCTTTGCTTCTTAGAATTTGGAAGCAGGGCTGCCTTCATTGACATGAGACCTGAGTACTCCAAGAAGGAAAGTGGCATGAAATACAACTAGCATTGGTAGCTGAGAATGACCTGGAAATAAAAGAAGTACAAAGAAAATAAGAGGCCCTGTGTTTAGAAGGACCCCAGTTTGGTTTAATGCTCTGCTATCGCCATCTTGAAATTCTTAATAAATTTTTATCATGAAGTCCTTTGTTTTCATTTTCACTGAGCCCTGCAAATTATGAAGCTGGCCATGCTTAGAAAACATTCAGGCATCTAGCAATGTTGATAAGTCTGAAGTCAGCCTTATTCTTATTGCTTGGTAGGTAACATGCTTTCTCTTTCCGGAAACTTTCAATATACATACACATATATATATTTTTTATCTGAATCTTATTCTAGATTTTCACCAAGATGGACGTAGCTATGGGTCTTACTACACTGCTCTGGTTTGGCACTCAGTGAGCCCTTTCACTCTGAAATCATTCATTTCATTCTTAAGCTTAGGGAATTTTTCCCCTATTGTTTCTCTGATTTTTTTCCCCCTGTTGTGTTTTCTTTCCTTGCAGAACTTCCATTTGATGGATATTGGACTTCCTTCATGTTCTATGTCCCAATTTTCCTCACATATCATCTATTTCCTTGCCTTTTCGCCTTATGTTATGAAGAGATGTCCTTAGGTTTATCTTCCAGATCACTAATTTGGCCTTTAGCTTTGTTCATTCGTTACTCTGCTCATTTACCTTTTGTTTTTTGCTTTGGCAGTCATATTTTTTAGGTTCATCTAGGTCTGAGGAACTCTGATGAACTCTGAAGGCTCCTTTATCATAGCAGCTTGCTCTCATTGCTTGAAATTTTCCCTCAAGTTTCTCTGAAACTGCTTATTAGAATTAAGAAAAACGTGTATTTCTCTTATGCTCCTGAATTATGCTTCCTCTAGGTGAGTTGTTTCTTTTTGTGTTTGTTTTTCATGTTTGTCCTTCTCTTTTATGCTGTTGATTTTCCTCATATGCCTTTTTTGTCCCTTCATATTTATAATAGAAGTTTCTGTGTGTTAGTATATATCTGGTTTGGGCCTCTTCTGCAGCTTATTGACGTGGTTCTTCCCTGAATGGGAACCCTGACTGTGGATTTTAGGTAGGTGGGTGAGGAGTGTTTACAGGCATTCTCCTGGTCAGGTATGTGGGTGGCAGGCCAGCAGGTTGAGGAACTCCTCAATTATCAAAGTAAGAAGGAGTTTATTCTAGCAGAATAGCACCTTAGTGTATTTCCATCCTTGTCTTTTATTGTTTCTTCTCTTCCTTCTTTTTCCTGGCATCTGTTGTGGAGGGAGGCCAGAGTTACCCCAAGCTCTGCTGTGTTTCTCTCCCAGCCCTCAGCACCCTTATCAGGAACCTTCCTTTAGAGAGCAGGTCTAGCTTCAGCCTGGATCAGTGGTTCTCAGCGCCGGCCCAAAGGGCAGCCTGAGCATCACCTGGAAACTTGTTAGAAATGCAAATTATCTGCCCCACCCTAGACCTACTGAAACTGGGGGTGGGGCTCAGCAATCTGGGTTTTAACAAGCCGGAAAACAAGCCCAGGAGTTTGACAGCCGTTGGCCTAGGGCAAAGCCGCTGATGCCAGCAGCTCCGTTTCTGAGGTAGAGAGGGGAGGGACACCTGTTCCGGAGCTTCAAAGGAGTTCCTTAATGAGGTGCCCTGATGATTGTCCCGTGGCTCACCCCTTTCCTTTAAATGTGTTGACTGGGGCTTGAAGCTTCTCTGAAGCTTTCTTGGGAAGACCCACAATTACTTTTGGTGTGGTTTCCCTTTCTCTTTTTCAGTCAATCAAATCCCATCTGGTTTTTAAAAATTAGCAACTTCGTCATAATAATACAAGGATATAAGTAATAAATCAAATAGTACAAATGACTTAAATTGGAAAAAGCAGTCCTCTGCTGATGTCACTAGTCCCTCACTTCCCACGATGCCACCCAGACCCATTCTCTACTGGCAACTACTCTGAACTCTTTCAGCCACTTTTCTGTTATTTAACTTCGTATTTCTAAGTAAAATACTTACAAGACTATTTCTCAATTTGTCAATTTTGGACATGACCTATTGACTTCCTGTTGTTGTTACTGAGAATTTAACTCATTCACCCATCCACCCCCTCTTCTTCTCTTTCCAACTTCTAAGTACAGTTATAGTACAATTTTTTTAAAAAACCAGTAGTCACAGTTTAAATAGGATTCACTACAGAGCCCCATAGTAGACTCTGATTATTTCCTTCCTCCTGCAACTTTAGTTTGTCCTAAAGTTAAAATCAACCTACTTTTTAAAACTTGTTTTTCTAAGTGCTTATTGATTAATTTTTTCCCAAATGTGCCAGTATATCTGTCACACTCTCATCAGTCTTTTTCCTAACGTTAAGAAGACCATTTCAAGGAGTCTATCAGTTTCAGTATTTTTTTCCTAAAGATTGGCACCTGAGCTAACATCTGTTGCCAGTCTTCTTTTCTTCTTCTTCTCCCCAAGACCCCCCAGTACATAGTTGTATATTCTAGTTGTAGGTCCTTCTGGTTGTGGCATGTGGGATGCCGCCTCAGCACGACCTGATGAGCGGTGCCATGTCTGTGCCCAGGATCCAAACTGGGGGAACCCTGGGCCACTGAAGTGGAGCGTGCAAATTTAACTACTCCGCCACTGGGCCGGCCCCCAGTTTTCAGTATTTTTTAATCCCTGGAGCCCTTCCTCCTTTAGCCTTCTGTCCCCCTCTCCCTTCTGACAGGCTCCTCCAGGCCTTCAGCTCAGCTGGGTTTTACCCTTCTCCCATGTGGCATGAATTTTAGCAGGAAGTACTTAAGCAGCTCAGGATCAAGTCATCCTTCCTTGAATTGTTCTTCTGAGTCTCAACCTTCTGTCCTAGTCCCTGTGATTAGGTCATTCTTTTGATATATCCAAGACAATGTAAACCTAGTACTTAACTTTGTTCTTGCCAGTCTCCTTGCCCAGAGAAGTCACCCTGTCCCTAAACTCCAGTCCCATGACAGGGGCCCTCGTAGACTCTCACAGACTTCCTTGATGCCAGTGGGCGCCTCTGATTCTTGAGCTTATTATCCCTTGGATTTCACATTATTTGGCCATCTTCAGCATATAGAGGAGAGAGACTGTGAAGTCATATGGACCTGGGGTCTAATCTTACCTGCTCCTCCTGCTAGCTGTATAACTTTAGGCAAGTTAAGTCTTACTTTCTGAATTAGAAAGGTCCGAGGATCATAATAACACTCTTATTAAGATTGTTGAAGGGATTAAATGAAGTATATGAAGCATCTAGGATATTTCCTGCACATAAAGACTAGCTCTATTCTCTATTCTCTACTACCTTGTCTCTGCTCCCACCACCAAGAGCTATTCTTGCATTGTCATCTGGTTTTACTGTTTCCTTTGGACAAAGTGACCCTTCATGCATCTGCACATGAGTCTGTCTCTCTAGCACCATGTGCCTCCGCCTCTCCCATCCTTTGATACTCCCCTTTGGCCCACTCAGAAAGCTAAGTCTAGTTTCAAATAGAGAACCTTTCTAGTCCTCCTTATCCTGCTACAAATCAGTGGGTCAAATCAATACTTAGTCCCATGTACCATCTTTTTTTGGCAGAGAGTATTTTCTAGCTCAGAGACATGTTCTGATAAGAGAGATGAAAACGAAATAGATCTTGAGCAATTTTGCTTTATCATCTGTCAATATTACACCATCTGCCTCAAGCGTCATGCCTTCACCTTCCTTGTTCTTTTTCTCACTCTAAATATAGATTAAAGGGTCCTTTTAGTTGTTCTTCACTTATTTTGGCAAGGCCCAGCTTATGTTAAGGTCTTTAATCTTCCTCATACCTTTTATATGTCTGTGCCGCAATTCTGTATTTGTTCTTGACTGAACGTCCCTTTCTTCAAGTCCTCTGAAAATCTGGGCTTTTCAGGGCTCCTGGTACTTCATGATTAACCCTTTGCTCACTGTTTTTACTCCTGTAAATTGAAAGTTTCTTAAAAGGAGGAACGATTTTTTACATTTCTTTCATTTTCCCCATGGCGTCCAGCATAGTGCCTTACATGAAACAGACTCTGTAAAATCTTATTAAGCCAACTTATTTTTATTAAACGCCAAAGTAATTCTTTTTAGTGTTTTTGTTAAAAGCATCTTTAAAGCTATTCTTTCTCAAACATATAGGAATGTAAACTTCTTTTCCATAACTGGCCCTGAATGTTAAGGCTGAGTATACATTAATTACTATTTAAGTACTATTTATTACTATTTAATAATTACTTAATTATTTTTAAGTACTTAAGCAGAAGATAGCTGGGAATTCTAAACTCTATCTCCTGTACTATGAAGAAATATTTTCAGTGGTATTTTACAGCTTTGGCACAAGTAGAAAACAAAACTAAAACTTCACACTCCTTTTGGTTTTATGTCAATTTCTTAATTAGAACCTATAAAGTAATAAATCTGTGAGGCAATAAAATTAAGAGGCAGGACTCACAATTTCAATAATCTACAGACTTTATAGGCTGTAAGTTGGTTATTCATAGGCAAAAAGGTTTATAAAACATATATGAGGAATTTAAAGACCATAAATAATATCTGAACTTATTACATATATATTTAATGCTGCAATTTTCAGGTCACAAATGAATTACTTGTCATTTGAGTTGAATTTGAAAGAGATTTTATGTGTATGTGTGTGTGAGAGGAAGATTCATCCTGAGCTGACATCTGCTGCCAATCTTCCTCTATTTTTTTGCTTGAGGAAGATTAGCCCTGAGCTAATATCTGTGCCAATCTTCCTCTATTTTTTGTATGTGGGATGGCTCCACAGCATGGCTGATGAGTGAAGTATGTCCATGCTTGGGATCTGAACCGGCGAACCTGAGCTGCCAGAGTGGAGCGTGTGAAACTTTAACTACATGGCTATGGGCCAGCCCCTGAAAGAGATTTCTAAAAATATTTGTTAACTGATCATTATGAGCGACTGCTGATTGCTATTAATCAGACATGAGGCTGAATCACTCCTGAAATAAGAATGGAAACAAAATTTATCAAGAATTTGTCCGAGAGCCCGCTCTGATTGCCTGGTGGTTAAAGCTCAGTGCTCACTGCTTTGGCAGCCCGGGTTCCCTTCCTGGTCATGGAACCACACCACCTGTCTGTCAGTAGGCATGCTGTGGCAGCGGCTCACAGAAGAACTAGAATGACTTACAACTAGGATATACAGCCATGCACTGGGGCTGTGGGGAGCAGGGTAAAAAAGAGGAAGATGGCAACAGATGTTAACTCAGGGCGAATCTTTCCCTGCAGCAAAAAAAAAAAAAAAGAATTTGTCAAGAGATGTTGCCATTGCCTCTCATTCAGTCCCCTATAAAGATACACACCCAACCTCATTTACCAGTAAGTACTACCTTAATTATTTGACTTGCTTCTTATAACCTGAAAAGCCAAACCTAATATATATATATATTATATTTTTTATACTTGAGGTGGGAGTAAAACTTCCTTATATTGCTTAGAAAGTAAAATTTTTAATATTTCCTAAATAGGGACAGTGAAGGACATGGAATTTCTTTCAATGTTTGTCTGTCCTTTAGGACTAAACATCTCTGATCAACCCCAGTCTGGTTAGATGTCCCTCTTAGGGCCTGCCACAGCTCTTCGTGTTTTTCTCCATCACAACACTGGGCATATGTGTTACAATTTTATATTTACTTGCTTCTCTCTTTTGCAGTAAGAGCCCACTGAGGGCAGGGAATGTGTCTTTTATCCCTATATTCTTGGCAACTACCAGATGCATATAATAGACACCCAGTAATGATGAATGAATGAATAGATAGATGAACAAGTTACTTTACTTTTAAACTTAGCCAAACCCTCAGGCTAATAACAGGTACACATACACTCAGACATAGACATGCATAATTTTCCAGACTTAATCATTATTAATAATATGTTGCTCACCTACCAGGTATATCTTCTTAAACTGCATCAAAGTACCACAGAACTCAGAACGGGAAACCATGAGCTCGTGCCTGTGTAACTGTGTTTTAGCAACTGGGTTGGTATTTGAAACGTGGAGTTTTTAGGTAAGGTACACAAAGTGTTTTGATAGACCAAAGTAATATGTAAATTCAAAGCATTTATGATTATGGGATAGCTCTAAACTCTAGGCCTCTGAAAGATAAAACTTTTTGTTTAATTTTAAATTTTAAATAGACTTCATTTTTTAGAACAGTTTTAAATTTACAGAAAAATTGAGAAAATAGTACAGAGTTCCCATATGCAATTTTCCCCTATTGTTAACATCCTACATTGGTCTCATACATCTGATACAATTGACAAACCAACACTGATACATCATCATTAACTAAAGCCCACAGTTTATTCAGAGTTCCTTAGTTTTAACTTAAGATCCTCTTTCTTTCCCAGGATCCCATCTAGGGTCCCACATTAGATTTAATTGTCAGGTCCCCTTAGGCTCCACTTGACTATGACAGTTTCTCGGACTTTCCTTGTTCTTCATGACCTTGTCAGTTTTGAGCTGCTGGTTAGGTACTTTGTAGAATGCCCCTCTATTGGCATTTGTCTGATAGTTTTCTCATGGTGGGACTAAAACACAGGTGGAGCTTTTGATAAGGAGACACAGTCTAACACAGTGGTTCTCAACTTTTTTCTGCTTCCACACCGTCCACACATGTGGCACTAGGCCATAAGTAACTTTTCTCATTAGATAAGGGATGGAGGTTGGGGACAGAGTGGCAGAAGCATTTAGGAAACTTTCTGGACGTTTGTATATATAGTCTAAAAAAGTGCCCCTCCCTATTCCTGTTTGGAAGGACCAAATTCTACCTCCTTATTTCATAACCCATTTGGGTTGTAAATTTCAACAAAATAACGGTCCCATAGCACTTTGATCTCTGGAATTCAAGTGTAACTCTAGAAGGTATTATAACAAGAAAATAAACTGTAGAGATAATTAGAAAAGGAAATCATCAACTACATAATACTTCTGAACAGACTCAAGAAAAGGGCTGTATTTTAAAACTTAGGAAAAATTTCAAGAATACAGAAAAGTTGAAAGACTAGTACAATGAATTCTCATAGACACACCATTACGTAGATTCAACAATTATTTATGATGGTATTTGCTTCATTAATCTCCATCTCTCTCTTCCTCTTTTTATTTTTTTGCTGAATCTTTCAAAGCAAGTGCTGACAACATAATGCTTCATCTTTAAAACCTTAGCACGTGTCTCCTGAAAATAAGGACATTCTTCTACAAACCACAATACTTCATCACACCAAAGGAAATTAATGTTTCCTTAATATCATCAATACCCAGGTTATCTTAAAATGTCCCCAATTATCCCCCAAAGTGTCATTTATAGCTGATATTTTTGGAATCAGGATCAAGTTCATGAATTATATTTGGTTATTTTCTTAAGACTTTTATCTAGAACAGTGCTCTTCCCTTCTCCTGTCCCTTTTTAAATTTTTTTGGACAACTTTTTAAAGAAACTAAGCCAATTGTCTTGCGGAATCTTTCACAGTTTGGATAGGTCTTCATTCCCTGTGGTATCATGCAACTTGTTGCTCTATCTCCTGAATTTCCTGTAAACTGGAAGTTAAGTATAAAGGCTTAATCACATTCAGGTTAAACATTTTTTAGCAAGAAACTTCGTAAGTGATGCTGTGTACTTTATACTGTATCCCTTGATGAAGTACGTAACGTCAGGCTACATTTTTAATTTATTTTCCTTGCTTATGTCACATCTGCTTTGCCTTCATTTACACTGCTTCCTCATCACTGTTTTATTCTTTGATTCGCATTTTGGTTGAATATGTTCAACATGATGACGGTCTTCCTTTAATAACATCTTAACCTTGGGCTGTCAGCTAGCTCCTGGGGCAGAAGCAAAGAAAATCAGGCTGAGTGTCGACAAAGCTGCTGAATTCTGTGTGTTGGGGTCCTACCTTCTCTCCTGGCTTTCCTTCCCAGCACCAACCATGCACTCCCCCTTCAAAATCTACCCTCCCTGGGTGATGCTTTCCATCCAGACGTTTCCTTTCCCCTTCAGCTCTGTAAAATTAAAATTTCCATCTTCTCATTACAACTTTAGGCTCTAGTTAATCTGTTGAACAGGCTATTGTGAGGGTCAAGTAGTATATATGAGAGCAAATCACTGTCATTTAATGTATGTCAAAGGTTCAATGGAGCATTTCCAAAGCATGTTTGTTCTGTGGGACATTAATGGCTATTATGAAAAAAGAAAACCCCAACAACTTAAGAGATCAAATAACTTTGGGAGATGGTGAATCAAAATTACACAGGTTCCAGGGTCTTTTTTTGTTTTTTTACTGTAGAAGGCATAGTATGTGGCTTTGTCCAAACTTACTTAACTATGGAAACCGCTCAGTCCCCAGAATATTTCCTAGTGTTAGTGTTCCACAGAAATCATCATCAACGGGATACTCCTCACACCTGGCATATCTGTACTTGTTCAGGAGCCTTCCAAGGATAGAGGACCCTGCTTACCCCTACCTTTAAGGGATGCCTCTATAAGTGGAATGTTATGCACCTTGGCAGGCTGATGAAGAAAACTGCTTGGTGGGGCCCGTCTGGTGGTGCAGCAGTTAAGTCCATACGTTGTGCTTTGGTGGCCCAGGGTTTGCCGGTTCAGATCCTGGGTGCAGACCTACGCACCACTAGGCAAGCCATGCTGTGGCAGGCGTCCCACATATAAAGTAGTGGAAGATGGGCATGGATGTTAACTTAGGGCCAGTCTTCCTCAGAAAAGAGAGGAGGATTAGCAGCAGATGTTAGCTCAGAGCTAATCTTCCTCAAAAAAAAAAAAAAAAAAACTTGGCATAGGTAATTTCTTTCGGGATCCTCAAATAGCATTGCATAGGACAAATGGTCTATTACTTTCATCACTAAAGAGATGTCCAGACCTACCAATAAATATTCTACCATTTTCCCATCTTTTGTTAAAATATATTCTAATTATTCATGTCTTTCCTGCAAGTATGTATAGCCTTTGGAAACAGGCTCCTTCAGTTTCTGAATTTGTAAGAAGGAAAGTAAACATTCCCTAGGGGAAAAAAAAATTATAGGCACTGACTGAAAACCTGAGTAACACACAAGTAATAGGCAAATTAAATTGTCTGTATCTAAAGGAACATGGTACAGCCAGAGAACTGGGAAGATGGGTTTTGAAGAAAAAGGAAGGAGAGTGAATACTAAGGAAGGAATAGAAGACATGGTCATGGAAAGAGACATGTATTGGTAGTTGCAGGAAGCAGAGTTCTTAGGTTGGAGCAAACATTCCTTTTCAGAGAAGTGAGGCTTCATGGACAAGCGGAGTGTTAAAAACAAACAAAAGCACAGCTTAGATTTGATATGAAAATTAAGAAAGATCTCCTGCAGGTACTACAGTACCTGCAAAGAAGGAAGGCAGAGGGAGTCCCACAGTCACCGCCAACTACTGCTGCCATGGAGCTGGGTGTCTTTCTTCAAGATATTTTCTTTCTGAAATTCTCTCCCCCTTTTCTTTTGCGATAATATTCTCCTAGTCTTCTCTCCTAACTCTCTAGGTGCTCTTCAGTCCTATTATTATTAATACACAAGTAAAACAATAATTCATAATTATAGCTAACAGCTATATGGGTTATTATGTACTAAGAATTGTGGCCAGCATTTTCTTATCTCATTTAATGCAGCCAACCCTGCGAGGGAGATACTCTTATCATCCCCATTAAAATGAGAAAACAAAAACCCAATAGTAAGTTGTCACAAAGACAGGAGATGGTGGAGCCCAAGCATATGCTCTTAATTGCCACGCATGGAGCTCGTCACTAAAATTTTGGCATTATTCAGCCAAAGTTCAGAGTTCCAGCCTTCATCCTTCTTCTCAAGGTCAAATCTTTAGGTTTACAATTTCTTTAACCTTTCCTTACAGATTTGTATGCTTAAAGTGTTTTTATTCTTGCTGATTTCTTGATGTACCTTTAAAACGAACTGCATTTCCAAACTGGAGACTCAACTAAGTAGATTAGGCAGAAATACACAGAAGTGATGCTAGTATTTGCCTTATTGGATCCCATCAGGTGGTGCATGATTTCGATTTTTCCCACTACTGATGGCACTTGATCACTTGATTAAGATGGTGTCTGCCAGACTTCTCCACTGCAAAGTTACTCTAATACCCTTTGTAATTAATAAGAATTTTGTGGGGAAATAATTGGAAACTATGTAAATATTCCAATCCTTTTCAAACTTTATGTTTATTTATCTCTGTATGGTTTTCTATGCTGTTCAATGGGTTATAATACATTATCATTTTTTATTTTGAAGCTCAATTTTTCCCAGATTTGGCCAGTGGGACACAAGTTGGCCTGTGTCCTTTTGACATGCCCCATTATTCTTTGAGCACGTCTTTATTTTCTGGCACAACTAGAGGCTCTAGGCTCATTCTGTACTTCTCTTCTCCGGTCCTGGAATGAGCCATTTGCCAAGAAGAAAAATGAACAGAAGAATATTATTTAGAAGCCAAGACCCGGTCTAGATGAACTCATTGTTTCACGTCACTACTCCCAGACCCTCTCAGTGGACAGAGTATGCATGTACTTCTACACCTGTATCTATTTCTATTTACAGAAAGAGACGCATACTTCCATTACCAGTCCACTACCAAAAGGTTCATGCCAGCTTTCTTTCCATATCTATAAATCTCTTCCTCAACAGTGAGAAATCTGGCTCCCATTTTCCTTAATATATTTACTTATTAGATCAATTCTCTTGTACATAACTGATCTCCCATCACTGCTGCTGCTCCCTCCTCTGCTTGTCCACCCTCTTCACTCCGCCCATGCTGACATCCCAAGGCCAGGTGGCCCCTCCAGCACAGGGAGAACACCCCATACCAGGCCACTTCCTTGTGTAGATGCCCTCCTCACCCCGACTCCAACATGACAGCTTTGGCTGTTTCCCCTTCCCTGACACAGGGCTGTGCTGCTCCCAACAACACACATCCTTTACAAGGTACTTTAAAAAATCCATTCTCTCTTTTGCTTGTTATAAAATCTCCGTGAGGAAGAAAATTTTTAGTTAAGGAAGGTATTACTATCTATAATTTTTCTTTGAACAGATCTTCAAGGATCTAGTTCAAGAGATATGGAGTGACTTGCCGAAGGTCCCACGGCTTCTATAAAGCGGAGTCTGAATATAGGCCTCCTTGCACACCACCAATCCACGACGCCTCTAAACATACGCCAAAATTATAGTAACTTTTCTTTTTTCTCCAGTAGAAATACATTTCAAACTCACTTTATGGTCAACTCTGTTTTCCAGGTGTTTCTTTTCCTGCAAAATATGTGCCAAGCAGTGGTGTGGTAGAAAAAGCACTGGATACAGAATGAAGAAACTTAAACTTTAGCTCGAGCTCAGATCCGTGAGACTGCAGGCAAGTCACTCGCTTTTGTCAATTATAAAAGGACGTTAGAACAGATCAGCGATTCTCTGCCTGGGGCTTTTCCCAATGACAGAAATGCCTGAGAAATTCAGCTACAAATATCTAATTCAATAATCCTTAACGTCCCTTCCAATTCGCATAGTTATGATTTCAAGGCAATTTTTCTCTATTCAATATTTGTTAGCTCTTTTTACTATCTCATTTTTCATTCAAAAATATTTATTAATGGTCTATTGTGTGCCAAGTACCGTAGTATCCGGTTTTTGTAGTCTCCCTTGTCCGAGGTGTCACCGTCATTTAGAATTTTATCCCTATCTCCTAAACTTGGGACTCGAAAGCATTCGCATGTAAGTCATGTTAGCTATAAACACGCCGGGGTCCTGTCCAGTCCTTTCCCCACCAACCATATTTCAAAGCTGGTCCCTCTTGGCTCACAGACATTAATGGCTTCCTCTTGGGAACAAGCTTCTTCACCTAACAGTGGCTGCATCAACACTCATTTCCTAACCGGTCGGTGGAAATGCGGGTGGGACGTTTCCTAAGTTTGAATGACTCCCCAGCACACCCCTGCATCTCAGCAGGTCATAACCCGCTCGGCGTGCTGTTTACTCTCGGCGCGGACCCAGGAGGGCGCGGGGCGGCTGCTAATTGATGTAAGATTCTCCCCCCGGCGGGAGGCGGCCCTGGCCGGGCTCGAACTTCCTGGGTCCCCTCCCCGCAGCACAGCCGCAGCGTGTGCGGCTTTTCACTGCGCAGGAACTTCCCCGGCCTCGGCCGCGCTCAGAAACGCCCGAGCCGGCTCTTCGCACGCGCCCGCCGTGCTCCTCCCGGGGCCGCGCCGCCGCGCCGCCGCGCCTGTCCTCAGACGGCCTCTGCCTCCCTCCGCCTCCCCCGCCCGCGTGCCCTTCAGCTGGTCCCTCAGCCCGGCCGACGCGAGGGGAGCAGGGCGCGCGCCGGCAGTCGGACGACGTGCGCGAGACGCACGGCCCCGCGCGGAGCGCCGGAAGGAGCCCGGCCGGGGCCCCGCGCGTCGTGCGCGCGCCGCCGCTCTCCGCCCGCCGCCCCCGTCC